>NW_017295570.1:32906-34452 GCF_001594075.2 Trachymyrmex cornetzi
AATACAACGAGAGACACGATAAAGTGATTTTGCAGCATGACAATGCTCGACCTCATGTTGCAAAAGTGAGACATTGCAAGTCAAGACATACTTGGAAACATTGAAATGGGAAGTCCTACCCTACCCGCCGTATTCTCCAGACGTTGCTCCCTCTGACTATCACTTGTTTCGATTAATGGCACACGGCCTGGCTGACCAGCACTTCCGGTTTTATGAAGAAGTAAATAATTGGATCGATTCGTGGATCGCCTCAAAAGATGACCAGTTTTTTCGACGCGGGATTCGTACGCTGCCCGAAAGATGGGAGAAAGTAGTGGCCAGCAATGGACAATACTTTGAATCATAAATGTATAACCAGTTTTTTACAATAAAGCCTCGAATTTCGGAAAAAAACGGCGAAAGCAAAGTTGTACACCTAATACATGTTACGATAGGTGATCTTTATGTATAACTTTAGGATTCACATTTTGCATAAATCGTTTCTTATTTTTACTTGTAACCTCGACAAAATTTATATTTAAACTAAATTTATATTTAAACTTATAAAATGCAGTCACAACGCAATGAAATAACACACACATATCACGAGATTTATTATATTAACTGACGAGGTAAAAATAACTTTTTGTTTCATATTATGACATGTGTTCTTGTTATATAACTTTAGGATTCACATTTTGCATAAATCTTTTCCTAGATATATTTTTACTTGCAACCTCGACAAAATCTAAATTGGAAAACTTACACTTTTCATATTAATGACAAGATTATGCTTTCGACATCAGGATATGTTACAATTAATTAATTCATTTTTTAAGATTTTACAAATGTAAAAGCGTTATTTATGATATTGGACAATTTACACTTTTTATATGAATGATATATTTATGCTTGCGACATTATGATATGTTATAATTAATTTATTTATTTCTTAAAGATTTTACAATTGTCACCGTTATTTATGATATATTTTTATGTACATTGAAAATGACTCGATCGGAGTCGAAACGTTTGTAATATTATTATTGTAATTAAATTTGTTCGTGTGAGTACTGGTTCTATGCCCTTTTAATATTTAAATTGTTTTATACATATTGAGCCTTATTATTACTTTATATTATTTAGTCAATAAATTTTCAGAAGTTTTTCACTTTTCACCAACTCTAAACATAAATAACATGCATAAATAGCCAGGGCTCGGTCGTATTTCAAATGAATTTATTTAAAATACAAACTATAGAAATCAAAGCCTTACACGGTCTAGCTAGATCTTAATGCTTGTATGATTCTTATGTGAATTTAAATACTACGTATGTAGTCCCACAGAAACGCGCGCCGAAAAATTTCCGGTCTTGAAACGCTAACTCTACTAAACTACCGCAGTAGTATCACGAGTTAAATTGACTAGCAATTTAACAAATTTTGATGCTTATTCGCATCTTCGAAACGATCTTAATAATGACGAATAACATATTAAACATATTGCGGTAGTTTAGTAGAGTTAGCGTTTCAAGACCGGAAATTTTTCGGCGCGCGTTTCTGTGGG
>NW_017295571.1:0-2861 GCF_001594075.2 Trachymyrmex cornetzi
CGTAAGCATCTTATACATTGGAAATGAAAACCTGAAATATCGACCTTGATTAACTTCGACCGTCGCTCCAGCATCCCCTTAAGTGGCATATACCTTAATGTGTGAGGTGGCACGTTCGCTCCGTCTTAGGACGGGGCCAACTAACAATAACTGTCCCTATCTACTATCTAACGAAACCACTGCCAAGGGAACGGGCTTGGAAAAATTAGCGGGGAAAGAAGACCCTGTTGAGCTTGACTCTTGCCTGGCACTGTAAGGAGACATGAGAGGTGTAGCATAAGTGGGAGATGGCAACATCGCCGGTGAAATACCACTACTTTCATCGTTTCCTTACTTACTCGGTTAGGCGGAGCGCGTGCCCCGAGGGCTTCGTGCCCCGGCGGTCACGGTGTTCTAGAGACAAGCGTGTCAGAGTGGCGTGAGGCCTCGGCCGATACTCCCGCGTGATCCGATTCGAGGACACTGCCAGGCGGGGAGTTTGACTGGGGCGGTACATCTGTCAAAGAATAACGCAGGTGTCCTAAGGCCAGCTCAGCGAGGACAGAAACCTCGCGTAGAGCAAAAGGGCAAAAGCTGGCTTGATCTCGATATTCAGTACGCATAGACACTGCGAAAGCACGGCCTATCGATCCTTTTGGCTTGAAGAGTTTTCAGCAAGAGGTGTCAGAAAAGTTACCACAGGGATAACTGGCTTGTGGCGGCCAAGCGTTCATAGCGACGTCGCTTTTTGATCCTTCGATGTCGGCTCTTTCTATCATTGCGAAGCAGAATTCGTCAAGCGTCGTATTGTTCATCCGCCAACAGCGAACGTGAGCTGGGTTTAGACCGTCGTGAGACAGATTAGTTTTACCCTACTGATGACTAGTCATTACGATAGTAATCCTGCTCAGTACGAGAGGAACCGCAGGTTTGGATACCCGAGCAGAAATTGAACCTCATGACTAGTTAACCATTAGATAGAAAAGTTGTGTTTTAGATAACTGGTGTCTAGTATTTGTGGCTAGTTACTAACCAGTTATGTAACGCTCACTTCTCCTAGCAGCTGTACAAAAAAAATTAGCTAGTAGCTAGACAAAATATGTTACACAGTAGCTGTACAAGAAAAATTAGCTAATAGCTAGATATAAAATGTTGCACAGTTACAATGTGGAAAATCATAGTTAGCTACTAGCTAGTAATGTAACGCTCACTTCTCTCAGTAGCTGTACAAGAAAAATTAGCTAATAGCTAGATATAAAGTGTTACATAGATATGACGTGGAAAATCATAGCTAGCTACTAGCTAGTAATGTAACGCCCATTTCTCCTAGTAGTTGTACAAGAAAAATTAGCTAATAGCTAGATATAAAATGTTACATAGCTACGTGGAAAATCATAGCTAACTATTAGCTAGTAATGTAACGCTCACTTTTCCCAGTAGTTGTACAAGAAAAATTAGCTAATAGCTAGACATAATATGTTATACAGTCATGACGTAGAAAATCATAGCTAGCTACTAGATAGTAATGTTCTCCTAGCAGTTGTATAAGAAAAATTATCTAGCAGCTCTCTATCCTAACTAGACAGCAACTAAATAGGAAAAAAAACATTTTTTCGACTAGATTTTTTTATAGTCTATTTTCTGCCTAATTTTAGAGATAATTTTTATTAATTATATTTCCTCTCCATCTTTTGTTGTGTTCTCTTTAAGTGCTAAACGGGCCACTAATACCTGGGTGTTACGTATGTGGGGCGAGTGGTGGAAGGAAATGGAAATAGATCGAAGCCGCAATATGTAGATACAATCCTCGTACACTGAAGCGAAATGTTCTCTTTTTTATTTTTACAACTTTGTACAGACGTGTGTTTTTCCTCTCTGGCGCCTAGCGCGTGCGTCCGCCATGTCTATAATAATAATCTCCCTAGCTTGTTCGCAATCGATACCAACATCGATAGTCAGAGGATATTGCGCTCCCTCGCGGTAGCGCGAATCAACAACTGCGCGCATAAAACAACTAAACTAAAAGCCTCTAACACTGGGAAAAAACTTTTAACATCCGATGAGATTTGAACTTGTGACTCCATTCACAGTCCAGGCTTCTGAGTCGCTCACTTAACGTACTGCTCCACTACTACCTTATCGAAAGAGATGATTTGAATCGTCTATAGTTATTCTGCACAAATATGATTTAATACCTTGTAACTATATAGTATCGACTAGATAAGTTTTCTAACTTGTCACTGGCTAGTTACTAGCTATATATTCCGTAATATCAATAAATCTGTCTAGAGACAAGCTAGTAATTACGACGTTACACCTACATGTTATTTACTGGGCAACTACTAGACGGATTTTTTGACATAAGAAATGTGTCTAGTGACTGCCTAGTAATTACGATGTAACACCTACATATTATATACTAGGCAGCCGCTAGACGGATTTCTTGGCATGACAAAATTAGTCTTCTTACAATATTTCTTAATATGAAAGAAATTAATACAAAAATATTTAAAATATAACGTATTAATTACATAATGTATAACGCATGTTTAGAATTATTTTTTTGAACTTACATGTAAATGAGAGTCGCCCGATGCTTTTTCAAAGACTTCCGCCCCGGCTCTCGCTTCGGCGAGAGACGCTCCACTTTCGCTCGACGAGGATCCCGAAGATATCCCATTGTGCCGCGTAGCCCCCGTTAACGGGGCGGTGGTCCGCGGGTGCAATCTGATCGAAGACACTATACGAGGTGTGATCAAAAAGTAAGGTGACTTTTCATTTTTTTAAAAAAATATTCATTTATTCATCCAAAATTATGTTATCCCCTTCAAAATAATCCCCCTCTGATACAATGCACTTGTGCCAGCGCTTTTTCCAGTCGT
>NW_017295571.1:3363-9977 GCF_001594075.2 Trachymyrmex cornetzi
ACACAAAAACAACACATGCTATATAGTCAAAACTGTGAACATATGATCGTGACGAGTGTACCAACACAACAAAAAAAGTATTTTGAAATTAGAGTGTACAGAGCGCGCGAAATTCAAAAAGGCACCTTACTTTTTGATCACACCTCGTATGTAGACACGTTGCAAAGAGTAACGAGACGACACTCTTTCTCAACAAAATTGAACGATTATCCTGAACGGTGGATCACTTGGCTCGTGGGTCGATGAAGAACGCAGCTAATTGCGTGTTAACTTGTGAACTGTAAGACACATAAACATCGACATTTCGAACGCACATTGCGGTCCACGGATATAATTCCCGGACCACGCCTGGCTGAGGGTCATTTTGATACCTAAAGACTGTTTACGCTTTTGCGTACGAGCGAACGTTGGACGCTCGCCTGGTCGCGCAAGACGACGCTCCGCCCACCGCGGAGCGTCCGTCTTCCCTGAACGTCGTCCGAAATAAACCGCGAGGTTGGTGAGAGATGTCGCTGCCGCCCGGAGACACACGAGAGTGTTTCGCGAAGCTGCGCGTTGCAGGACGCACAAGGAGATCCAGAATGGATCGTGCGCGCGAGCCGACCGCGTGTCTCCCGAGTCCATGAGAAACTCGTCTCGCGAGAGACGGGAGGAGGACCGGCACGCGTCGTCGTGTACTCGCCGCCGAATGCGAATCACAACATCATCATCCCGGTCTTCGCACAACAATCTCGCTGTGGGACGATCGACGACTCCTCTGCGTCTCGCGCACACGATGGAGGCTCGTCTCGTTTCCGTTGACGACCTCAGAGCAGGCGAGATCACCCGCTGAATTTAAGCATATTATTAAGCGGAAGAAAAGAAACTAAGATTTCCTTAATATCGGCGAGCGCACAGGAAAGAGCACAGCACCGAATCCCGCGGTTCTGTCGTAGGGAAATGTGGTGTTTGAGAGGATCCGTTTATCCCGAGATGTCACGTCGCGTCCAAGTCCATCTTGAATGGGGCCACTTACCCGCAGAGGGTGCCAGGCCCGTAGCGACCGGTGCGCGTCTCGGGAGGATTCCTCCTTAGAGTCGGGTTGCTTGAGAGTGCAGCTCTAAGTGGATGGTAAACTCCATGTAAGGCTAAATACGACCACGAGACCGATAGCGAACAAGTATCGTGAGGGAAAGTTGAAAAGAATTTTGAAGAAATTTTCATAAATTTGAACATAAGGAGAGTTATGGAAATATTGGCAATAGTATTGGACGAAGAATTGAATAAATTTGTATAATGGATAAATGTGGATGAGTGGAAATACAGGAAGATGGTATGGAGTTTTCGATTATCTAAGGAGTTCCTGAAAATGGTTTTATTATTTTAAGTTTGCGGCGTGAATTTACGAATTTGTTAACGGTTAAGATATTTTTAAAAAATTAAGGAGATGATCATACAAATGTTTATTAATTTGAAATGTTACTGAAGATGACCTGATGAGGGTCGAAACGTATACAATTTGATGTAATAAGTGAGAATAACATTCGCAATAATAACTAGCGTTGGCTTTTATGCTTTGTCATATCTTATTATTATTTTTCCAATTTAAGCCATTACTTGATTGTATTGATATTTATTTTGTACGCAAGCATAAACATGCGGCAGTATTTTCCTTCGTTCTTTGATTTTATAAGAAGACAATTTGGATTTAATACATGTAAATTGCTTAAAGATTGCATAAGAATTATGAGGGGTAATGTTAAAATAAGATTGAGAATTTATTTTTTAAGGAAATGTATTAGGAGTAATTTAATTCCACAACATTTATATCATTATACAAAAAATAACTATGATCTATATCAGGATTCGTCGAAACATAAGTTAGAGAAAATCAAACACAATTTTCATAAAAAAATATTAAAATTGGAATTGCGTGATGCCTACAAACAATTGGACGTTACTATGAGGAATGTCTATAAAATATGCAGAACAGTCTCGAATAATTTACCTATCTCGTTGGAGTCATCGTTTTTCCGCAGTCAAGAAGTCAACTTGAATTGTTTTTGGCTAAAAAAAAAAGATAGAATAGATAAAAAAATTAATTGGCTTTTCAATAAAAAAGAGATATACATTAAAAATAGGATAAAACCGATTCATTATTTTATAAAAACCTCAGATTCGTCTTTTAATAATCAGTCGGAAGAGTTTGAACCTAAGGTAATTAAAGAAATTTCTGAAAAGCCGATTTTGACTTTAGCAAAAGAGATAACTACTAAGATTTTCGTGGGTCCAGATAATTTTCGCAGTAATGTCACTTAATCAGGTACATGAAAAATGGTTTGTAAATCTTAGTGGTATTGATATTCCTGAAGAGGTAATTTTATTACTACAATTAGATCAAAGATTCAACCTTCCAATTAGTGTAGCTAATAAAGAATTTACATTAATTGAATACATTAAATATGTTGAGAATAATATGATAAAGTTTGACAGTAATATGCGTAATTCAATCAGAAATGATGTTTTGGCGATTTTAAGCAAAATAAAAAATTCAGAATCAGACAGTAGGGACAATATAAAAAAGTGGGTTCAATTAACTAAAGTATTTGTGAAAAAACATCCACAAATTTTATTTACTCGGGCTGATAAAGGTAATATTACTGTAGCGTTGGATAGAATGGAATATGAAAGTAAAATGAAGGATATATTATCGGATTGTGAGACTTATGAAGTAGTTAATAAGGATCCTATTAACAAATTGACTGTGGAGTTGCGTTTGATGCTAACGAGATGGAAAAAGAAAGGTTATATTGAACAGCATACTTATAACAGATTGTATGTTTCGGATGGTAATTTACCTCAGTCTTACGGTTTGCCGAAGATTCATAAGCAAGATATTCCGTTGAGAATGATTGTTTCTTCTATTAATAGTCCTCTCTATCCTTTAGCTAATTTTTTACATAATATTTTAAAAAAGAGTTGCCCAAAACACTTTAGTTTTATTGAAAATAGCTTTCAATTAGTTGAATGTCTTAATAATATGCAGTTAGATCCAAGTTACAAACTTGTATCTTTTGATGTGGTTTCACTTTTTACAAACGTACCAGTAGATTTGGCAATTCAAAGTATAAGTAGTAGATGGGATAGTATCGCAGGGAATACAGAGATACCAAAAGAAGAATTTTTATCGGCAGTTTCTTTAATTCTGAATTCTACGTTTTTCATGTTTGGAGGAACTATTTATAAACAAATTTTCAGCACACCGACGGGCTCACCATTGTCTCCGATATTGGCAGATTTAGTGATGTGTGATTTGGAAATAATTGTTATGAAACGTATCTCGACTTATCTCCCTTTTTATTTTAGATATGTGGACGATATTTTGTTTGCAGCACCAGAAAATATGTGTGATAAATGAGATATTAGATTTATTTAATTCGATTCATGTCAGATTACAATTTACTATGGAGATAGGTGGGGAGAACGTATCAATTTTCTAGATGTTAGATTGTTGTTGGCTGAAAGGAAAATTGTGTTTGATATTTATAGAAAACCAACCGATTCGAGAAGATATCTTAATTATTTTTCTGATCATCCAGTAGATAAGATGGGAGTTATCATGAGTCTGCTTGACAGAGTTTTATTTCTTTCTAATCCACAGTTTCAAGAAAAAAATTTAAATGAAGTTATTGAGATATTACTAGATATCCTTTGCAGTTTATATTTAGTACTATCAATAAAAGAATAAAAAATCATGTATATAAAAAAGCAACTCAGAAGAATAATAGGACGAATAAGGACTTAACTCAGAATAAATATTTTATTGTACCATATCATAGTGAAATTTCTGATAAATTTAGAAACAAGAGATAAAAAGAAATTTAAACCGATAAATTCACTAGGAAAGTTTATTAGAACAGGTAAAGATAAAATGGAACTTGCATCTAGTAATAATGTTGTACTCGTATATAAAATAAATTGTCGTGATTGTGAATGTACGTATGTGGGTCAAACGAAGAGAAAATTAAAGACACGTATTAAAGAACATCAGAGTGACATTAAAAAAAGATCGGGGAATTTGTCGGTAATATCTGATCATAGATTATAAAAAGATCATGATTTTAAATGGGAAAACGTAGAAGTATTAGATAAGGAGCTATTCTATTATAAAAGATTTTTATCAGAGATGATATATATTAAGAAGCAGACTCATGGTTTAAATAAGCAGAGTGATACAAATAAATTTCCGAATGTATACCTGCCAATGTTAGAGGATATATCCCCTCTTTAAATATAGAATAAGAAACGAGGTGATTCGTCTTTGTTTGCTAGAAATGTATCATATGTAAGCTAACAGTTGTGCGGTGAACATTGTGGTTTGCGATGTTTAGTTTCTTACTTTTGATAATATTGTATAAAGAACATTTGTGGATAGTTGTGGTCGAAATGTATGGGTATGTAGATATTTATTATAATTTTGTGAAGTACGAATTAATTTCTAATTTATTTAATAATTATTTAAATTTGTATTCAATTTTATTTAGTTGACTTTTTGAAAAATCATTGACCTTTATTTAATTTTTATAAAAAGACTAATTTATTGTTGACGCTAAATACATATTGAATTATTTTTGACTAAAAAACTATTGTTTTTCTTATATGATACGGTTTAAAATTGATGACTACATGATATTATTGACAAAAAGTTATAAAAAAATTTTTACTATGATTTTATAGAATTTGTGACTTCCATGCTATATTTGACTATAACTATTACTCAAAAGAGAGTTTTGATTTCATAAATTTGAACATAAAGAGAGTTATGGAAATATTGGCAATAGTATTGGACGAAGAATTAAATAAATTTGTATAATGGATAAATGTGGATGAGTGGAAATACAGGAAGATGGTATGGAGTTTTCGATTATCTAAGGAGTTCCTGAAAATGGTTTTATTATTTTAAGTTTGCGGCGTGAATTTATGAATTTGTTAACGGTTAAGATATTTTTAAAAAATTAAGGAGGTGATTATACAAATGTTTATTAATTTGAAATGTTACTGAAGATGACCTGATGAGGGTCGAAACGTATACAATTTGATGTAATAAGTGAGAATAACATTCGCAATAATAACTAGCGTTGGCTTTTATGCTTTGTCATATCTTATTATTATTTTTGAAGAGAGAGTTCAAGAGTACGTGTAACCGTTCAGGGGTTACCTAAGAAACCCAAAAGATCGAACGGGGCGATTCATCGTCAGCGGCGCTGGCTTCGCGTCGGTGGGCGATGCCCCGCGGGGTCCTCGCGGCCCGTCCAGCGCGGACACGCTGCCGTGCGTCGATGTCCTGCGTTCGTCGTCGTGCACTTCTCCCCTAGTAGATCGTCGCGACCCGCTGAGTGTCGGTTTACGGCCCGGGTGCGGTGACTGACGCGTCGCCGGTAAAACGGCACCCGTCAAACCCTCGGGCGTCCGGCCGGCTGCCCGGTGGTACACGCAAGGTATCAGGCCGCAACTCGCGCGCGCCACAGTACACGGAAGCTAACGGACCTAGCACCGTCACCGGTGCCAGGACTATCCTGACCCCCTGTTGATCGTACGGTTAACCTTCGACTGGCCTATGAACATTCCCCGCCTCGCGCGGAGGACCGATACCGGTCGGCGACGCTACTACTTTGGGTACTCTTATGACCCATCTTGAAACACGAACTCAGGAATCTAACATGTACGCGAGTCATTGGGACTTTGCGATACCCAAAGGCATAATGAAAGTGAAGGTCGGCCCTGGTTGCCGACCGAGGGAGGATGAAAGTTGCGATGCGGCTCCTCACTCCCGGGGCGTCTCGTTCTCATCGCGAGAAGAGGCGTACACGTTGGGACCCGAAAGATGGTGAACTATGCCTTGTCAGGACGAAGTCAGGGGAAACCCTGATGGAGGTCCGTAGCGATTCTGACGTGCAAATCGATCGTGGGAACTGGGGGGTGATCCCGATTGATCACGGCTCGATTGGACACCACCAATCACAGTGACCGATGCTTAGGACCTTTGTAGTCTCAAGCGCTGTGAGTGGCTCGTGTCCAATTGAGCCGTGTCCAACTTGGTGCCACCCGGAACTGGGTATAATCGCGAAAGACTAATCGAACCATGTAGTAGCTGGTTCCTTCCGAAGTTTCCCTCAGGATAGCTGGCACTCGGCCGTTCCGCACGGAACGCGCGCAAGTCTCATCTGGTAAAGCGAATGAGTAGAGGCCTTGGGGCCGTAACGATCTCAACCTATTCTCAAACTTTATATGGGTGAGATCTCTGACTTTCTTGAACTATGAAGTCACGAGTATCTCGGATCAGAGTGCCAAGTGGGCCATTTTTAGGCATTCTTTCAGTCACGCGAACGCCACAAATCTAACTTAACCTGCGCATAACCTTAGGCTGCGGTCCACTTGACGCTACAAACGCTTCGAAGCGTTCTTTGATTAGTCAATTCGCAAAATTCTTTATTCTGATTGGTCGCTCAAACGCTTCGAAGCATTTGTAGCGTCAAGTGGACCGCAACTTTAATTAACGCGCAAGTCTCCGCAATATATAAATATATATACAGGGTGACCCATTTTAACTTAGACAGCCAAATAACTCGAAACAT
>NW_017295571.1:10299-12695 GCF_001594075.2 Trachymyrmex cornetzi
GTAATGCTAATGCCGGCGATACTGTAACTTTGAAGCATTATAACTTGAAAAGTACTTCATGAAAAAATATTTCATTATAGTGTTTTGGAAAGCTCTCGACATCAGCTATTAGATTCTTGAATCCAAAATATGGGTTTCTATTTGAAAATTGAAAATAGACCTTCAAATAACCTTGAAAATGAAGGTCAAGGTCATTGTCAAGGTCATAGTTCAATCAGCCCCTTCATATCCAACAATTTTTGTTTTAAACATTTTTTTATTTAATCGCGATGTTTCGAGTTATTTGGCTGTCTAAGTTAAAATGGGTCACCCTGTATATAATATATATATAAAACATGTATAATATGTATAATATGTAACGACATTAAAATATGTATAATACTGTTACGTCCTGCAGATGCAGATTCTTTTCTTCCGAGAGAATCGGCTCCGCCGCGACTACGATTGGCGCCTGCGAGATGCGAGCAGGAGTCCGCTTATAAAAATTGAAAAACAGACCACACAGGCTCCGCGAAAACTCGTAAAAACGTCAGTCAACCCGGAAAAATAACAACGCTAAGGTAGACCTAAAAGGGACAAAATTGGGAAAAACATCATAATTGGACCTAAGTCACGCGATAATAAAAATTCAAGCTGTCGTCCGAGTTGTTGACCAACAATTTCATCTTAAGAAAAACAGGCGCCGCGTCGCCCATAAAAATAATAAAAAACATGAGATAAGTTCTTACGGCTATTTACTTAGCCATATTTTCCGCGGAATTCGTCACTTGGAGCAATCTTGCCCCCTTTTAGAGAAAACATAAATCATTTCCTTTGTTCTCTAAACCCTTTTAACAATAAACTTTAGATTAACAACGATAAGACGTTCTAAAAATCGTAAATCTCGCGCGACGTTGCAACTAACTATTGCATCCTAGGTACTACACCCTTTTTTCGGGGTATAAATAGAGGCCCCGCGGAAGAGCAGAGAGTCAGTCAAAATGTCAAGGTAGCCGAATCTACGTCGGGAGTTCGCGGCAATAATTCAAGTCAGATCAGAGTTCGAAATAGTCGAATCCACGTCGGTAGTTCGCGGCAACAGCGTATGTTAAGTTAGCACCCCAATATTGAAATTCCATAGTTCTGATTAGTTTCCGTTTCCTTTTGTCCAGACGAAAAGTTCTCTATAATTTATAACAAGAGTTCCGCTTAATAACTATTTTTAAATAATTTTTTAAAAAATGGGGTGCTAACTTCTTATCGAAATTCGAGATCGAATAGTTCTGAGCGGCTCGATAGCTTTATTTAGTGAATATCTAGAGTTTCTGACGCATAAAAAAAATTTTTGAAAAATCCAAAAAGTATTAAAAATTTTTGAAAAATCAATTTTTAGATACAATAATTGTGATTAGAGTTCCTGCTTCCTTTTAACGAGACGAAGAGTTCTCTGTATTTTTTAATGCGAGAATCAGTAAATAACAATTTTTAAATAATTTTTAAAAAATGGGATGCTAACTTCTCAGCGAAATTCGAGATCGAATAGTTCTGAGCGGCTCAATAGCTTTATTTAGTGAATACCTAGAGTTTCTGACACATAAAAAACAATTTTGACAAACAAGAAAATTAAAAAACAAAAAAAAACAATTTTTGATCACTTAATAAAATATTAAATTAACCGTGGATTAAATAAAAAACGATATTGTATGTATTACGGCTTCTTCCACGTGCGCAAGAATGAAATTGCGAGAGATTACTGTATCATAATCTGTATATTTCGAACTTAAAATAACATATACGTTTCGGTTTGTACATCAAACCTTTTTCAATATTACCATAAAAATTATTTTACAATTTAAAATACATAAAAGATATTAAAATTTGTGATTACAATTTTAATCGTTATCATTGTACAAGTTTAAATTTATACAAGCCGTTGTTTTCTTGTTTTTCAAATGTTTCATCGTGTATTTCGTGAGATTCGCATCTTGTCAATTTTCAAATTGAAGTCAAATGATATTGTTCGTAACTTATTCCAAACGACGTGTAACATTAATTTAAGATTTAATTATCCATCGTTCATTGTGGAAAGAGGTGTTAAAGTTCTTAGATCTCACAAAGACAGAACGCAATTTTTCCAGAAACTATCAATTAATTAGAAACAGTATTCTTTTATACAGGGTGGACCATCTGAAGTGATCCAGTCAAATATCTCGAAAACTAGTAGGGATAGAGAAAAATGTTTCGTATGAAAAGTTTAGGGTTACACGGGGGAAATATGGTACTGACCTTGAAAAATCCTTGGAAGGTCATTTTGAAGGTCATTCAGGGGTCATGATGGTTTTTTTAAAAGGAGCCCCTAGTTTTTCACCATGGGATGAGAAAGCTGGTTTCAAGCCCTTTACGAAACACTGGTTGTG
>NW_017295571.1:12909-17836 GCF_001594075.2 Trachymyrmex cornetzi
AATTAGTGTGACATTCGCCAAGCACGAGCAACATGTCAACAATTTCAGAGGGTTGATCTTTTTCTTATTCTTTGATTGAATACGCAAGAGAAGACAACGATTGTGACTGCCACAGTTTGAAACCTGTGTTTCAATGATCATTTATTGCCGTGGTCATCCACATAATAACAAACCGCAATAAACAGAGATTCGATGTTTCCGTTTGTTGTTGAATTCTTGTTCGTCGCTCTCCGAAGATTGTGAGCGATTTGAATAGGGATAACAGTTAATTAACTCCATTGAAAAGAAAAACATAAACATAAACAAACGAGAACACCGAGTCTCTGTTTATCATGGGTGGCAGTCATGTGTTCGGTTAACGATTTACTATTGGAAATCTCTTGGATTATTCCATTTGATTCAGTCAGAGTTATGAATGAGTATCGACTCTCGAAAACTGTTGAAGAGCTGTTGTCGCAAAAATCAAGCACCCCACATGTGAGAGGCAAGGGGACTCACAAAAATCAAGCACCTCGAAGGGAACAGAGAACTACCACGTCCACGTCGTTGTTCCTGGGTAGCGCTAAGAGTAGTTCATCAATGACTTTGATGGTCCATAACTCGGACCCCAGTGGGCGGATTGTGGACCACAACCAGTGTTTCGTAAAGGGCTTGAAACCAGCTTTCTCATCCACCTAAACTTTTCATACGAAACATTTTTCTCTATCCCTACTAGTTTTCGAGATATTTGACTGGATCACTTCAGATGGTCCACCCTGTATATAATACGAATAAATATTTAATGGTAGTTACAGCTTTAATTATTAGTCGATTAGTTGTGATTATAATTTATTTTTAGAATTTAGTTCAAGTACCTGCGTTTCGTGTGTATCCAATTTTTTTTATAAAATCTTTAGTCGTTATAAAAATGTTGTAGTACATTACTGACAATAAATCACCTCTGTATTGTAAGGAGAGACAAACGACACTGAATTCTCGTCGGTAGGAACTGAGTACATTGAACAAGAACAAACAAATCAACATCTTATGAAGATTATTTATTATTATGATTTAAGCAGTGGTATGTAAGAGTCAGGAAATTTTTGAGTGTCATTCTGCTTATTTAGACCATTGTCTTGTTTTTTTATAAATATCATTTCGGAAGTTAGGCGTTTATAATAATACATTTCTTTGTCTAATATGTGTACATTATTCCAATCATATTCATGATTGCTTTTTTGTTGATGTTCTGATAATACCGAACCTAATTTTAGTTTTTTAATGTCAAATTGATGTTCCTTGATACGTGTGAGCAACTTCCTTTTAGTTTGTCCGACATAAGTATATTCACAATCTTGACAATCTATTTTATATACCACATGTGTGTTATCCGTTGTTTTTAATTTATCTTTTCCAAGAGTGATTACTGACTCTAACTTATTTATAGGTTTGTACGAAAGTTTATAATTGATTTTTTTGCTAATATCGTAAAATTGTTCTGAAATGTGTTTTACGTAAGGTATTGTAAAGAAGCCATTACAGGAATTGTTGTTCAGGTGACCATCTTTACTAAAGTTTTCTGAATAAAGATTTTTTCTAGTTGAGAGTTTATAAATTCTTGAATTAATAGTTGCGAAAATTTGTTTTAATGGATAACCATTGTTTAGTAATGTGATAATTAGATCTTTAATATTATTCTCGTGAAATTGTGGATGTGAGAGAAAGATTATTCTATCTAATAATCCTATTATCACTCCTATTTTATGTTGTATCGGATGAGAAGAATAACAATTTAGGTATCTTCCCGAATTAGTGATTTTTTTAAAGTTATTGAAAATTATGCAGTTATCGCCCACTCGTTCTGAATACTTAATCGAATTAGTGGAGTAACATATTTCGTCATTTCGTGTGTTCCATGTAAGAACGCATAAATAGATATACGAGTGAACATCATATAACGTGGCATTTTATACCGCCTGTAGCTCCACATTTTGGTAGGTTATGGGAGTCTACCGTCAAACTTTTTAAACATCATTTCCGACGCGTAATAGGAGATTCATTGTTTACGTATGAAGAATTAAGTACGTTTACTACCGAAGTCGAGGGGATTTTGAATTCCAGGCCGATTACCACGTTCTCTTCGGATCCGAACGATCCGTTAGTATTAACGCCGGCCCATTACCTAATTGGTAGACCACTAACGGCCCTCTCCGAGGGTGATTTGACCTGTGTTCCAGATAACCGTTTGTCCACCTGGCAACATATATCGAAGGTGAGACAAGATTTCTGGGCACGCTGGTACCTAGAGTACTTGAACGAGCTCCAAGTACGTCACAAATGGACCAAAGATGGTTCGCGACTTGACACCGGTACCGTAGTCCTAATCAAGGACAAACGCCTACCCTGTACGCAATGGGTTTTAGGCCGGATCACAAGACTATATCCGGGCAATGATAACACGGACGGTCTCCATCATGACAGCATCTGGAGAAATCAAGAGACCTGTGACGAGTCTCTGTCCACTACCAATGGAGCAATCATAAAGCGACACGTTTACACAACAAACATACAAGATCAGTTTAATGTATAAGTCGAAACACACAAACGGTATTCATGCGTACACCACGAACATACACAACACTATTTATGCGTAATCAAGGTTGATCGTTACTCTCTCAACGGGGGGAGTATGTTCCGTATATGAGCTCAAAGGATCGTGCACGACAAAATTAAGCGTTGAACGGACGGCTCTTCAGATCTCACATATATGTGACATACCACATATACCAAAAATAGAGAAAGAGAGAGAGCAGAAAATCGCGGTATAAGTTTAGAAGCAGGCGGTATAGACTAAAGAACTTTCGGCGTTTTTAATCTCGAACCGCGGTCCGACGTCTTTCTTCTCGAGTACACATGCGGAAATGATTCGCACGATATCTCGGTGTTATTGGTACCGCGGCCTCTTTTGAATACACGAATCGGCGGAAAAGGAGCCCTTCAGAGGACTTCGGGCGATTTCGGTGGCAACGACGGATCGACGTGCGATGATCGAGAAGGAACGATTTTTCAACATTCCGAGTTTGACCGTGCCACGGTAAAGTTCTGTTCTCTAGTACGCGTTTTATTAAGAGATCTGTTCGAACGATCGCAACTCAAGGCGACGGCCTGAAGCGTTGTTGCGTGTCCGTACTGACCGTGGAGTGACTCAGGACGACAGTCCCTAAGCGGTGTCATGAATCGACTCAGGACGATAGTCCCCAGGCGTTGTCGCGACTCGACTCAGGACGACAGCCCCCAGGCGTTGTCGAGATCGAAGTGTGTTAATTTTAATATTTATACGGATTTACGTGGAATGACTAAATGTACCTACTGACAATTATATTGTGACGAAATAAAAACAAATTCTTAGTATTGTGTATAACTGTGATAAAGTGATTGATTCATCCTACATCATCATAGACGCAACACCGCTCCAATTGTGTCTTTGCACCTGCGAGTAGCGCGATCCTCGCCACCACGGATTGTCTGTGTCCAACGGTGAGGCGTGGACGCTTGACACGACAAAGTTCTTCGAGCCGCTCGATGCACTCGTCGCATCGTTGCAGCCATGCGAAACACTCCACCAGAGTAGCGATCTGATCGCACTACTCCAGCAATTCGCGTTCCACTCGTTCGTGATTTTCCATGTCTTTTTCACAGTCTTTAGATCACGTTGCACTCTTCCACGGAGCACTTGCACATGACTCGTTCACACACGTTGCACCGCCGCTCCATATCTATAATTGCATAGTACCTTCACGCCATGTGATACTTTTTTAATGCGGAACGGCATGAATAACACTGAAAGCATTCATCTTCACACGTGTCACGAAATATATATTTTTCTTTTAAAGCAGGATCTCCCATCCAGTAGTAGGTCTCGTGATAGCAATTTAGCATACTTACATCACCGCCTATCGACAGATTGGCTATTTTTTCACCACCCGCGGGAATCGTAATATTCCTGTAGCAGTGATAAACAGTCTCCATCGCGATTTTCGACACAAAAAAAGTTATTGTCTGTTAACCTGCGAGTTTTATATCTATTTTCAAAGTCATAATTCTCACAATATTTGTTGAATAACCGCGTGTACACTTTCTGTCGCGCGAATAAAGGCCAGGAATAAACGGGTTGGTTGCAAATTTTTGCCTGTTCCATGACACGCTGGCCGCATATTCCTAACTCTCGATCGCGTAGAAATTGCACCGGTGATATTCGCACACTTGTGTCTCTCTCTGTCATGGATTTTCCTAGAACGCGTATCACATCTTTTCTAGTATCCTGTACAGCCATGTTTCGTACATCCA
This sequence comes from Trachymyrmex cornetzi, assembly GCF_001594075.2. Classification (NCBI taxonomy): domain Eukaryota; kingdom Metazoa; phylum Arthropoda; class Insecta; order Hymenoptera; family Formicidae; genus Trachymyrmex; species Trachymyrmex cornetzi. Next base: position 17,236 of record NW_017295571.1, read on the forward strand.
TGTCTCACTCACAATATTGTTCACATTACTGTTCACAAAGGTTTTCAATTTGTGCACTGTGGGCACCTGTTGCATGGAAATATAGTGTACAATGCTATTCTGCAGTTCGTACAAAACCGACCGCTCAGCGCATCAATATAATTGATATTATGCTTCTTTATATAATGCATTCCCACAGTGTCGATGTCAGCCAAAAGAACCATGCATGCAGCACATACGGTTAAAGGACCGCCAGTTGTGTAATAAGACTGAATCATGCAGTATTTGGTGCGATCGTTCAGTGCACGAATTTCTGCAGCTGGTATAAATTTTTCTTCAAGATCCGTTTCGTATTCGCTCGCGTCACTGGCAAAATCAGTATCGTTGGATAACACGGATTCTTCGTCGGAATCTTGATCCATTATCTCCTCAAAACCTACTTCCAAGTTTTCTTCTTCCATTTTTATTATAAACACACTTCATCTCAAATATTCGCGAACATTTCCGTAAAATCACACGTTTCCAGTATTCTCGGCTATGTCCACTATATCCACGACGTTCGCACGATGATTAGCTATACTTTTCACGCTGCTCTTGTTGCGACTGATTCGTTCGTCTTCCA
>NW_017295571.1:18204-25848 GCF_001594075.2 Trachymyrmex cornetzi
CATTTAGCGTGACTAGTGCTAATGCATTTTATTCTCCGCTGAAAAAGCGAATAGTGATTAAAAAAAATTTTTTGTTCTCTTTTTCAGAAAGCACTGCTAACGATGCCTGAACCATCGATCGCATTCGAACATTATCAATCGCAAAAAAAAAATTTAATGAAAATAGAAAAAATCAGTGTAATAAGTGTAATGTGAATAAAAAAAATTTTTTTCTCATCACTATATGTACATTCTTTTACTCCCCATCCTTTACCTCAACGCGCTAGTATATAACAATGTATTGTAAAAACTATGTCATCAGAAAAAAAAGGTGTCATACTTTTACGGGCGAGAGGCGGCGGGGGGCGGCGGCGGCGGGTAACGAAAAAAATATGGAACGCATAGCGGAAATGTCATGTTTATGCAATTTATCGACTGGAATCCTATGTTTAGGGCCCTAGCTATCTGTTTACACAAACAACGATGCCGCCGACTGGGGACCTTCCAGCGCCTTCCCCGCGCTACAAGTACCCCCCGCGCCTACGAGTTCCCCCCGCGCCCCGCGCTCCCCTCTAGCCCCATGGGTTAGATCCCGCCTTACTTAACTACTATCGCTGGAGGAGCTCAAGGCAATACCCAAAAGTGCATTTCAGAAGTGTTTTGACGACTGGAAAAAGCGCTGGCACAAGTGCATTGTATCAGAGGGGGATTATTTTGAAGGGGATAATATAATTTTGGATGAATAAATGAATATTTTTTTATAAAAATGAAAAGTCACCTTACTTTTTGATCACACCTCGTATACTCGTATATACATATAACGTCATGTTTAAAGTTGGGTTTTATATTGTTCATCTGGTGAGGGCTAAAATGGTAGGCCAAAAACATGTAATACATTGTGTCTACGTAGAGTTTTATTGTTTTTGTAATTTTTTCTTTTTTATTCTTATTAATATACATGTGTGTTATTTTTAAGTCTTTCATTTTATTTATTTTTATTACGAAAAATTGACTCTTATCAACCTTTGTTCTTTTAATGTATTGTTCTATCAAGAGTCTTTTTTATTTCTTTCAATATTTATGTATATAAGATATACGTATATATTTATATAAATATACATACATAAATACACACACACACACACATAAATATACCTATAAATAAATAATAATAAATAAATAAAACAAATATACTGATTATTTCGTTGTCAGAATTATTTGTTTCCTTCCTTCCTTCCTTCCTTCCTTATTCGCGCGGTATCGTGTTACACCGCGCTCGTGTTAAAATAGAATAAGAAACTATATTCTATTAGAGTATACTTTTAGAAAAATACTTCAAATTATTGCTATAAATCATACATATATATATATATATATATAACAATTGAACTTTAACTTAAATATTTTTTTATTTTTGTCTCTTTTCTAGTTTAAACGATATTCATTCCGAAAGAAAAGAATAATTGAATTTTTACGTGAGGATTTTACTTATATTAATATTTTATTAACTTGCATCTCATCATTCACAAAAAATCGTATCTTTTATTTTTATTTACGTTTTAACATACTTAGAATTTATTAAAATTGGGATGGGGACAGTTAGTTCGTATTGCTAGAAGTATAATATTGAAATTTTAATTCTTACCTGTATCAGTATTTGATAGAGATTTTTTTTTACGCTTTACGCGTAAACGCGTATTCTCTTTTCTATTATTGGGTAATTCTTGTAAAGATTCTATCCTTGCGTCATTGACTTTTACGTTATTTTCAATATTGTGTAATATTTTTTATTCTGTTCTATAAAGTACGCACAGAGCATTTTCATCAGACAGTGAATTATGTATACAATTATTATTTTCTGCAAAGAAGTGCAATTAACATTAATATTTTTAATAATAACAGAATTATCATATAATAACTAAAAAAGGTAGAAATTCAGTCGCAATAAGTTTAAATTAAAAAAAAACTTTTACTACTTTTTATTTCGTGTATTTTGTATATTTTAAGCATATAATATTGTATCAGAGGATAGAAGAGAACAAGATAAATCTTCATAGAATCTCTCTCTCTTCAATAGAATAAAATTGATAAAATCAAATTTTTTTGTATATGGTTATTTAATTTAATTTAAATTAAATATATATCAAAATTATAAACATTTTTTAATATGAATATTCAATGTTATAAACAGATTTACAATTAAATATATAATAATATACATTGTTATTTAAGTTAATTTTTATCAATATATTTGTATATATTTAGTATTTAATTATATAATGTTGTTACGTTCGGGCGTCCGAGTCGTGGAGACGCTTTCGCGGACGCGTTCACGAACTCTCGGCTCGCGGGAAATAAACAATACGAGAATGTATAAAAGAACGAGAAGCGTTTATTATACAACGCAGGATACACACACGTCACACTCAGAGCACACGATCGAGAATATTGATTAGCGGATCGAGAGACACGTCCGAACGCAGCAACGGCTCACGTCCAAATCTGTCGATCTTGTTTATCAACAACCACATGCGTCGCTGGGCAACGCGACCTTCCGCACTATGCGAGTGGCGATCTACGGTGTCGGCACGGCACGGGCGTAACACTGCCCTCCTCTCCTTAAATTGTCGTCCCGACAATTACGGGTTTCTCAAGAACGTTGGCTCAAAATCCGGGGCTCCCGACTAGTGTCTTGCTCCCTATTGTGCTACTGCAGCTTCCCAGAGCACTGGTCTTCCTAGGGCCTGATCTTCTGACCTTGAGGCCTCCTGAGTCTTCTCCTTTCCGAGTGGGACCCCTTTTCAGTTCCTCCCCGGAGGGTAGCTAATCCTCCTTAGGATGGAACCCGCTTGGGCATCCTCTCGTCTTCATGAAGGGAACTCCAGGATCCTCTTGTCTCTTCTCTTGAAGCCTTGCGCTCTTGACACTTCCTTCTTCGAACAAGGGAGGGAATTCGACTTTCAGTAGTACCTCTTCGCCCAAGTTCCCGCCTCGGCATTCGCCCAACGTCACACGGAAAAACTACGGATCAAAAACCGCGGGCGAGGCGGTCTTCTTAAAACAAAACAGTAATCCTGCCGCTAAACCATTATCCTCGCCGTTATTACTGCATCCAATGGACCCCTCGAGACACTGCCTCCTCAACTGGGCTCTTCGCCGTCGTTATAACTGCAGCATTCGGTAGCAGTACGCCCTTCTCACGTCGAGTAACGAGCCCACAAAGATTATAGTTCCGCCAGAGCAAGTCCAAAGAGATATTCAGCTTTTCTGTAACTAAAGGGAGTTATCATCGCGCAGCTTGCGCTGTCAAATAAATCTGCATTAATAAATTATGTGACACTATAATAAGGCTCTGTGTTATCAAATTGATACCTACTTAATTAATCTATTCCACGGGCCTCTCAAGATAAGGTGCCAACCTATCTATATGTACAATTTTATTTTTATACCTGTTCGACTTGCAAATGCAGTAAACAATATCCCTAAGTTTTCTTTCTACACAATAAGGACCTTCCCAGCTACTCTGCAATTTAGGAGCTTTTCCTCCTTCGAGGATTGTACAACCAAACCTTTTGTCCTATTTCAAAATGAATCTGCCTGGCCTTTTGGTCATACCCGATCTTGATTCGGGAAGACTTAATATCGACCCGTGTTCTGACTTGATCGTGAACTTCTTTTAACTTTTTCTTTATTATACTCAAATAACCGTTCCACGAATTCTCTACTTCAGACTTAGGAGGTTTTTCTTGAAGCAGATCTACAGAAAGTCTAAGATCTTGAGCGAAATACATTTTCGCCGGTGTAACACCAGTGGCTTCATATCTGGAAGATTTATATGCCAAGAGATACATCGGAATCCAACGATCCCAATCCTTTTGATTTTTATCAATGAACTTCGCTAAATAGTTTAGAATCGTCTGATGTTGATGTTCCACTTGACCATCTGACTGAGGATGCAGAGCAGATGTTCTCGTTTTCTTAATTCCGAGTAATTGTGATAATTCCCGAAAAATCCTAGATTCGAAATTTCTTCCCTGATCTGTATGGACTTCTAACGGTACCCCGTGTCTCGAGATAACCTGACTCAAGAAGATTTCTGCAATGGTCTTTGCCCTGATATTCTTTAAGGGGAATGCCTCTACCCACTTAGTGAAGCAATCAACGACAACTAATATAATAAATACTTATTATATTATAACTCCCTGAAAGAGTTATCGGAAGTAGACCAAGTATGTCCATTTGAACTCTCTCAAATGGAGCTCCAATGTTGTAAATTTGAAGCGGAGATTTTCCTTTTCCTGTCGGGCCCCTTCGCGCAACGCAGATCTTGCAGGTTCTGCACCAATCCTCCACATCTTGTTTACAAGAAGCCCAATAAAATCTCTTACGAAATTTCTCCAGAGTTTTATTAACTCCAAAGTGTCCTCCCGACGAAGAATCATGGATTTCCTTTAATATTTCCTGAACTCGCTTCTTAGGGACGATTAGTTGAGCAACAGTGCTTTTCAAATTTGGAGCCTTCTACATTTTATAGAGTGCACCATCCTTAATTTCTAAGGAATCCCAATAAGACCAGTATACTTTGGCGGGCGTTTCCTTAGATGCAACCTCCTGCCAAGATGATTGGATCCCAGTCTCCTTTCCTTGAAGAATAATGGAAATGCTAGGATCCTCTAATTGCTCCTGACGCCAAGTTTTCAGGTTTTCTTCCGACAAAACTATCCTTGCAACAACACTTCCCATTTTTGAAGCCTCCTTAATTTCTATCCTTGCACAAATTTGGCACTTCGTATTTGTACAAGGACGTCTGAATAACTCATCAGCGTTCTTATGTAAGACGCCTTTTCGGTAAATTATCTGACAGTCATTCTGTTGAAGCCTCTCCATCCAGCATGCCAACTGGCCCTCCAACTCCTTGAAAGACATTAACCATTTAAGCGACATATGATCCGTTCGTATTCAAAATTTCCGGCCATACAAATAGTGATGAAACGATTTAACCGAATCAACTATTGACAAAAGTTCGCGCCGCGTAACGCAATAATTCCTCTCGGCTTTATTTAAAACACGGCTAAAATAAGAAATAATTTTTTCTCTTCCGTTTTGTCTTTGCGACAAGACTGCACCGATTCCAAAATTCGATGCATCTGCATCGAGAATGAGCTTCCCCTCCTCAGTAGGAAAAGAAAGAATTGGTGAGGAGATAAGAGCTTGTTTCAAACTATTGAAACTGCTGTCACATTGTTCATCCCAAATGAATTTCGTTTGATTCTCTGTAAGAACATACAGAGATTTTGACAATAAAGAAAATCCCTTCACAAATTTACGATAATAAGAGCATAATCCCAAAAAGCTCCGCAAATGTTTTTTATTTCGCGGTATTGGTCACTCTTTTATAGCAATAATTTTATTATTGTCTGTGGAAATCCCTGCAGCAGAAATTGAGTGTCCCAAGTACTTTACTTCTTGACCAAAAAAAGTACACTTTTTAGGATTAATTTTTAAATTTACTTCTCGCAAACGACTCAAAACTTTTCTCAAATTTTTGATCATTTCTTCAAAACTTTTACCAAAAATAATAACGTCATCTAAATATACTAAACAACTTTTTGAAAGAAACTTTTGTAAAATTGCTCTATCACTTGTTCAAATGTGGCTGGAGAGTTACATAAACTGAAGTGTATCACTTTAAATTGCTACAATCCGTTTAAGATAGAGAATGCCGTCTTTTCTCTATCCTTTGGCCGAATTTTAATTTGGCAGTATCCGCTTTTTAAATCTAATGTAGAATGCTAAGAATTATCTGCGAATTGATCGAAGATGTCGTCTATTCTGGTCAAGGGATAAGAATCTTTAGTAGTAACATCATTTAGCTTACGATAATCAATACAGATTCTTATCGTTCCATTCTTTTTCCTCACTAACACAGCTGGAGACATCCAAGGACTTATTGATTCCCTAATTACACCTTGATTTCTCATGTCCTTAATAATTTTATTTACTTCCTTCCTCATATTAATAGGAATTCGACGAGGAACATGCTTAATATGGGGAGAAAATCTTTTATATTAATTACATTTTCCCCAATCTTACAATTCCCAGCAACAATTTCCTCAGCAAATATTTCACGAAATTCAATAAAAAACTTTGCAAAGAGTTCTTTCTGAGATTTATTTAAATGTTTAGAATCCTTTTCGAAAAGAGATCTCAAATTCGATGGAATATTAAAAGACTCTTCTACTCGATAACATTGAATATTATTCTTTATTATTTCTTTTTGACCATGAAAGACGGACTCGAAGATATTTCCCAAATTAATCTTTTCAAGAAAATCTACACCATGAATACAATCATTGTTGATTTTTGCAACCAACATTGGAATCTCTACTAATTAATTCCCAAATCGAACAGTTGTATGCATTTTATAATCAATTGCAACTTTCTCGCCCGTGGGATATTTCAAATTACAATTATTTATCTTAACTTTGAAATCATCGGATCCCACCAAATCATCATTTAAAATAGAAATATCAGAGCCAGTGTCTATTCTAAAGTTACAACGCTTATTATTTACCTCCCCTTCGAAACAGAAATTCATTGAATTATATTTAAATCTATTTATCCTGAAATAATATTGATTAGTGATAAGATTACATTGATTATCAAAATTATCAGAATATTGCTTATTAAACAATACATTTATACAATAATAGTAAATACTTTCCGGGGTTCTCTCCGCCGCCACTGCCGCCGCCACCGTCGCAAAAAATGCGTAGCCACCACCCTCGCGGACCCCGCACCAGCCCTAAAATGCGTCGCGGGCCGTAGCCGCCGCTGCTGTGCACGCTATCTCATATAGGTATGTAAATATGAAACCGGAATTTTTTAATAGAAAATACACGTTTATTGCATGAAAATGATAAAAAATATTTTATTCTAAGTATTGCTCATCGCTAGCTGTAACTTTTTACCACCTATCTGACAATTTGTGGATGCCACGCCAAAAAAATTGTTGCTCTTTTGAGCCAAACCAGTCATCTAGCCATTTTCGTACATCTTCGTACGAAGTGAAGCGCTGCTGAGCAAGTGCGTGTCCCATCGATGCAAATAAGTAGTAATCGGACGGAGCCAAGTCTGTTGAGTAAGCCGCATGCGAAAGTATTTCCCAACTAAACGCCTCAATCTTTTCCTTGACCAGTTTTGCTGTGTGTGTTGATGCATTATCATGAAGCAAAATCACTTTGTGTTGCCTTTTTTGATATTCCGGTTGTTTTTCACGCAAAGCTTGATTCAAATTGATCATTTGTTGTCGGTAGCGTTCAGTATTAACGGTTTCGCCAGATTTTAGCAGTTCATAATAGATCACACTTTTCTGATCCCACCAAACACAGAGCATTGTCTTCCGTCCACAGCGATTTGACCTTGCAGTCGATGTCGATGGTTCGCCTGGAGTTACCCATGATCTTTTACGCTAGGGATTTTCAAAATATATCCACTTTTCATCGCCAGTCACAATTCGATGGAGAAATGACTTTCTTTTGTACCTGGCGAGCAGCATTTCGTTCAAGTGGTTTTTCGGTTTTCCTGCTGTCTTTCATTCAGTTCATGTGGAACTCATTTTCTCATCTTCTGGATCTTTCCCATGGATTTAAAACGTATGGAGAC
>NW_017295571.1:26151-33079 GCF_001594075.2 Trachymyrmex cornetzi
CAACTACATTGATAGCTATGGCCATCTATTGGTAAATTCCGGTTTCATATTTACATACCTGTAATCTTTCAATGCGTTGCCGTCTTCTCCTATCTTTTTCTATCATTCGTTTGTCGATCTCTAGTCTGTTAACATGACATACCACGTTTCTCGATATAATTTTTGATTTAAAAAATTTTTCTAATAATGACATACTTGTGGAAAGTTTTTATTTTTTGTTGACGATTGTTGAATTTTGCGGCATTTGTTTGTTAATTTGGATTATTTGTACATGGCTTTGCGGAATACATCTGTGATCGTTGCCACTAGCTTTATCAATCTTGTGTCACGATTTGAAGAAGATGGAACGAGTGGTCACTCTCTAGTCTAGCTATGAAAATTGATATGATTGTATAGTTCGGATACATTGAAGATGGCTCGAAGGAAGGCCGAAACGTCTGAACAGATTAATATGGAATAAATTCTTAACTCATCGCAAACGTCTACAGCGAATTTTACTCTCATTAGCCCTTGATTATTTTCTTGTTTTTTTTTTCTTTTCGAGCCCAAAACCATTTTACATGTCACATGCTCTGATGATGATATCATCAATGTAATATGATACAAATGTCACGTGACCAAGTAAATGATATAAAATAAAAAGGTCAATTTTAACCTACGAATTGCTCGTGTTTATTGTCATACTTGTTATTCATTCTTTTTTTCTTACAATGGATAGATACATATGGCATAGGATAGGTTGGATGGGAAGTAAAGAAAGTACATATATATTTGATGTGAACGACAAAATTTTTATTCACATATTATTACATCGGTTTTTTATCGTGTATTAAAAACTAAAGCCAATAGCTCGCAATTGACGAGCTGATGCTTGTTAAAGACGTTGCTATCGCGTATAGCGTCTTCGGACGCGATGTTGGAGAATCGAGTATACGAGTACTTGATATTAATCGTATTGACGAGTCGGACTAATCGTTCGAACGTGACATCGATACATCCCCGTCAAACGCGAACATGCGGCGTAGCGTCGTTTCGGTTATCGTCATACGTATGGACGAAGAATCGAGGCGAACGAGCGTAGCATCGTTCAGCGTACACACTCCAACGGTTAGCGGTCCAACGCTTATGAAATGAATTGTCCTTGTGTTCGTTTCGCAGCATCTTGTTAATATTTCATCGCTGCTCGTAGAGGCCCTTCCACGTTTTGAGAGACAGCGACATTTCGTGTCCGCGATGATCTCCCAGGGCGATCTCCACGTAACTCGGCGGACCAACGCTGATTCCAATTTCCAAGTACTTGTAACCCGTAGCCGTTAGATCGTAACGTCTGCTTAGTAAACGCATCGCGCGATGTTCCATACTGTGTACATACGTAATGTTAAAAACGTTTCTTTTTGCGTATAGATCGTTGAAACTTACATGTTACTGCAGCACTTCTTCGTTTCGTACGATGCGTTGCTCTCTTTGGCGAAATACATTTTCAACTGTTCGTACAAGCGGGTATCGCAAGACTGATCGTACCCACGCAAATTGCGACGTATATGGTGAAACTTCTAGAATCGAAGAGGGGGTAACCCCTCCCTTTTTTTCCAAGAATTGCAAACCTGTCGCGACACGTTTTATCGTGTTTTTTCTATGTACTTTCTTTGTTCGAGAGTTTATCAATGTTTATATTTTATGGTTTATATTTCGATGATGATGATGCTTTTTCCCAAGGATATTCCCAATATCTCGTTTCTTTCTTCGATGCCGATTTTGATGTTTTTTCCCCAGGATATTCCCAATATCTCGTTTCTTCCTTCGATGCCGACTTTGATGTTTTTTCCACAGAGCATTCCCAATATCTCGCTTCCTCCTTCTTTGGCGGTGGACTAGGTGGACCTTCCGGCAAGAGACGGTACCCTTTTCGCTCGACCGATTTTCGATGTAGGTAGTCTTTTACTCGATCCATTTCTTAACGCTCGTAATCAAAGTTTACGATTGAACGAAAAAAGCCTTATACACTGCCTATATACATTGCATATAGGTACATACGTACAGGTTCGTACATGCACGTTCGTACATGCACGTTCGTACATGCATGGTTCGTACATACATGGTTCGTACATACACGTTCGTACATACATACATACATACGTTCATACGTTTATACATGTATTACAAAGGAAGGGAAAAGAAATACGTAATCAATACGTTAACGTTTTTTTTATTTAAAAATTCTTTTGCAACCACCAGTTACATATTTTAAATACATTTTGTAACGCGCAATTCTTAATATGTTGTTCGCATCGCATAATATTAGCAACATCCAGAGTAGTTAACGATTCCATGTCTTCGCACATTGCGTCCAAGGTCTCGATGTGCATGCGTTCTCGTTCATCGTCCAGAAACAAGTTCCATAGCCACGTTCATTTCTCGCGTCCCTTGACGTACATGATAGCACCATCTTCAAATACAGCCGCAGTGATCAGGCGTTTCGCCTCGCTGTATGGGATCATCCCGTCCTCCCATCGCAATCCATGGTGATAAGCACTCAACCAGGAAGCGCAAGACCTGTCGGATCTTGTCAAAAATTTCCATGACACGGGACTTGTAAAAATGTAATGTGTGAGAACGGCTCCCTGTTTCAGCACCGCCACTTCCTTCACGATAAATTTCTTGTTAACGATGAATCCTTGCAAATCCACGAACGTTGGCACGAGCATGTTTTCGAGAAGACTGTGGTCGGTTGCGGCGTATCGTAAATTTTATATCGTGTAGGAGGTTGCGCTTAGGCGATTTTGCGCACAACATTGGTCAATGGATTATACTGAACCACGCGATCGTGTATGATGAGACAATAGGTTGTATTTGCAGGCACGTTCTCCTTACATTCAAAGTCTAATTGCACGTCCACGGTGCCAATCTTGACCGATTCGTTCTGTCGAGAACAATCGATGATTACGAACGGGTCATAACGTAAAAAAATTGTAAAGGTGAGACTCGACTCGAGATACTCGTATCCGTAGTAGCCCTTACAGAAACGTGCGTATAAGTCGTACAGAATCGCACATCTGTTTTTCTCGAAATCCAGATTCAAGTCATCGTACGGATAACATTCCGAGTTCCGGTAGTGTTTCGCGCTGGTTAACTTGCAGTCGTCGAAACGACTTATATCCTCAGACATGATGTTTTTTCGACCTGTTTGCAAAGCGAAGATGACGTAGCGCGGCTTCTCGAGCTGAGTAACCATCTTGATGGCCCACGAATGCTTGGTTGTGTTCTGCAAGAGTGGAAACTCGTACAGATCCTACGAACGAAAAGCCATGCTCAGATATCGTCCGCTATCCAGAGAGCGGAGCATCGCCATCTTATTTATCTCGCTCAATAATACGTGCGGCATTCGCCACTGTACTTTCAATAATTCGAGTATCGGTTCTGTCGCAGGATCTCCCGTCAGGTAATTATTGTCGTTGCTCGCTCGTATTAAAATCAATTCGTGACGAGCGTTGGTCACCACGCTGTAATCTTCGCAGAATCCGAGCAATACGTAGAGCGGTACGCAGAAATTAAAGTATCCGGCCTCAGTAGTCTGCGCGTCCCAGCCGGCATTCCGCAGAATCACGCTTCTGTCGGACGACACCGTTACATAGTTTTTGAGCGTGTTAGTTATGCCAACGTTTCTGTTACGGTCAATCTCCACAACGTTGAGTTCATATCGAATCTCGTCGAATATGAACGCGACGCAATTATTTCCCAATGCCACGTTAGCGCCCTCGACCGCTCTATTCTTCGTCAGTTTTCCTTCGACATATAGAAAACTTTCGTACGGCAGTGTGTACAGATCCTGTTGCTGTGTAGGTATTCTTATCTCATCGTTGTACCCGAACGTTGTGTTGGCGAACGGGTTGTACGTGAGTCTCAATCTTGACGATGTGATTGTCGAAGATCGGCTCATCTTTAATGTTTAGGATATCAGTCATCTCAAATGTTGCCCACCGCGAATCCCGAAGACTTTAAAAATGTAATGTTCGACGCTCTGAGCTTCTTCTTCCAGATGTAGCTGAATGAGCGAGTGTTATCGAACTGTGACGTTGCAGCCGGAAGAGGACATCCGCCTGCCACCCCGCATTCGGCCTCAACACCGCGGACACGGGTAGACAAACCCCGCAGCGACAGATAGGTAATAAGTTGTTCTATATATATATATATATAAAAACACAAAAAAAGAAGAAATATTTAACCAAATAGATATACATATACATATAAATACGTTGTTTATTTGATAAGGAGTTTCGATCAAATCTAAGGTAGAAGATTGAGGTGTCTTTCCTTTTTTTTCCCTTTTTCTCGTTTGTTAAGTTAAGGCGAAAGCCCGCTATAAAGGGCCAAGCATAAAACTAGTTTATTTTGTTAGAGGCAATTAGCCTCAATGGTTTCGGAAAAACCGAAACATTCAAATCAAATGCGTCATGAATATACTAGATGGCAACACGCGATAAGGACCGGAAAAACAGGGAGGCCGCGAAATTGCCAATTAGTGAGAAAAAATCGCGGGATCGAAAAACGCGACCTCTATGTCCGAATACGACGCGGAACGAATACATTAACCAAATTTGGCAGGAGAACATGTACCCGGTGTGTCCGAAATCCTGTTAGGGCATGACAAATCATAAGCTAGCGAGGAACACGACCGCTATTGCTGTTTATGACCTATTAGGAATGGAATCACAGAATTTGAGCAATCGGAACATACCGGGTGTGTCCGAAATCCTGTTAGGGCATGACACTTTGCGAGCTGGCAAAAAACACGGAAAACGACGTATCCACCGAGTACGAATTCAGAACATATATCGGGTGTCCATGAAATCTCGTTATGGCATCGAAGGGACCAAGAGTCGTAAATGTAAATATTGTATATAGACAGGGGGGTGCAGCCGGGAAATCTTGCTAACCTGTAAATAAATTTTATACTTACCCGTAACTCCAGCGGGAGAACACGAGCGGCAGCATCCTTCCAATACGACGAGTATCTGAAAACAAAAGAAAAGCATAGGTTAAAAAATAATATAACTGTAAAATGCAGGGACAAAATCGAACGGCAGAACCGATTAAGATAAGCAAGCGTCTACAGCGCGTATAGCGAACGCGCAGATGCGAGCGCGGGAGCGCTCGGGGCAGTTGGCCAGTGGCAAGGGGGCAGTTGCAGTTGTTGGCTAGTCGTATTAGGAGTCTTCAGAATAGCAGTAGGCAATCGGAGTAAGAGGCGTCGAGCAAAAACAAGCAGTAGTCGCCGAGTAGTTCGCGCATAGATGAGTGGAGCTCTCTCCGGAGCACTATCGTACCTCGGCGTCGGGGACCGTTGTCCGGATATGAATCGAGTCGACCGATGGCCATCCGGGAGTTGTGATCGGGACTGTTCCAAGTGCGTACAAAATAGCAGCGAGCGCAGGAGTGAACGGGGGGTCACTTCCACGTTATTAGTCTGGCGTTGAGTGAATAAGAGGATCGACGAAAACGCAGACTGCGAGAAGCGTGTGTAATGAGTCGCGTTTCTGGCGCAATAACCTAGAACGGCGTTACGCGGACATATGTAAATGTGAGCAACTGTGAATTTATGAATAAAATAGTGCTGTTAGTTTTCTGCAATACAGTGGTTTATCATTTAGCGAACACCTCTCCCTCTGCGACCGAGGAAGGTCGACGGAGTAAGCTGATTAAGTGGTACAGGGGATAAGTGAGGCTGGCGACTTCTAGGGTTAGAAGTCAAGACCTTCTCCTATGGGGGTTAAAAGGAGTGGTGACCGGGACACAGTACAGAAAGGGGGACCGAATAGCGCAGAGAAGCTTCGAGTCCGGCTACAACGTCACCAGCCTTGTAAAGAATGCGTTATCTCTCTGCGTGCGCTCCGTTCCGTTCAGCACGAGCATCTCATGCTCGCATTATCACTGTCGCCGTCGTACGTACAATCTAACGGTGACCTCTTCTCCTCGAAAATCGAACAATCATCCGTTCTGGTCGACGACGCGTACCATTAGATCCGTAATGCTCCGTGAGCATTACATGATCGACAGGTAAATGATCTGCGCTGACCGTTCCGATATCTTATATCCTGGCGACAGGCTCGGTGAAAATTCATGTGTCGTGTGCACGCTTTTGCCATTGCTGTACGCGCCCTCGGTCACGTTATACTCTACGCGGATAACATTTACGTTCATTATGTTGATCGACATGTCTGATTCGTGCCATCTTCGTGGTCGCAGTATACATTTCGACGAGAATCCCAGCAGCGATCCAATGCTGTTGGCCTGTCAAAGTTTATTCTGTATGCACTTATAATCTCGCATATTATCGTGTTGTAGTTTGCGCGGAGCGTAATCGAGTATTCTCCACCGTCGTCATCGCTGTCGTTGTTGCTGTTGTTGTCACCACGCACTACGTCAACGGTTCCAAGTGCGTTACGGCGCGGACGTTTTCGTAAAATCGCGCGTTTCAAAAATTTATTTATGTCTCGCACTTCGTACGAACCTTTGGGAATTGTAATTTCCGCGTCGTCTTTGGCGAAATAAAATTTGTTGTTCGATTCGTTCACGTTCGGTATCGTGTTATGAGTATCAAAAATCGCCAGACCGAGCTCGTAATCACCATCACTCAAATCTATGCGGGAAAGTAGTTCGCCGCGAGGACGGTGCTCTTCCCGCTCAGTGTAAGCGTCAGCGATATGACGGAAAAAGCGTTCGACAATATTGAGATTTCACAGTACCTCGTTGAACTTTTTAAATTCGCGCGCATCGACCGTTTGTAGAAACCGCAGGCACATCTGACCACAGCAGCTCTGATCGTACGTCTGGAACGACGTGCGATTGTACTGTATCGTCGTAGCACCGTTCCCGAAATATCACACTAGTTCCTTGGGCGGTAGAAGATTACCGAAACTGTCAAAGTACA
>NW_017295572.1:0-15963 GCF_001594075.2 Trachymyrmex cornetzi
AGTGAGGAAATAGCAATTGGAACGCTTGTGATTGGTTCCGCTCTCGTTCGGCGTTACGCTATTCCGCTGAATGGATAGGCACCTTTACGTATTTCTAGAAGTTTTGCTAAGTGAAGCGGACTTAAAAACATAGAATTATTGGCTGCGTTCAGCAAACTCAACAGTTGAGTGAGCACTCGCTGCTATTGATATATTCTTCTAGATCTAAAATCTGATTGGATGATCTAAAGAGAATACCAATAACAGCGAACGCTCACTCAACTGTTGAGGTTGCTGAACGCAGCCATTGGTTAGTACGACAACTTCTATCGCGTGGCAAATATTACTGCGTTCTGTGTGCAAGAGCCATTCCTATAAATTCATCGCATGGTACTGGTGACCTTTTATGTTGAGTCGAAAATTCAAACAGGGGAATCTTAAGAAGAAGAGCCGTTACTGTTATAGAAGGTGTATGCGGCAGCAGAACTCAAGGCAGAGCTAGATTCTTATGTCCAATTTCTTCACTTCCAGATAAGTTTTGCGGATAACCTTATCCAGGAGATATCTTCATTGTAATCTGGGAAATATATCTTGGATAAAGTTATCTAGAGGTGAAGAAATTGGACATAAGAACAAACTATAAATACTGGCCTTAAAGTCGTAATCACATTAGCGATTGCCGATTGAACTGTGATTATGATTGGTCGCGTTCAGCAGATACAACTGTTGCGGAGCGGATCCGTGAGCGCTCGCTGCTATTGATGTATTCTTCTAGATCATCTAATAGCAACGAGCACTCACGGATAGAAATAGTTCTATCTCTTTCTATTTCATTACAGTTACTAGACTGGTTAAGTAAACCGACGATAGTGAAAGTGGCCCTAAATGATTGATACCAACGTCTGTTCTTTTTAGCTGAACTTCTTGCACGGTTTATCTCTTTTCTCTTTTTCTTTTCAACGTTGAGAGAAAAGGAAGAAAGATGTACTGTACAAGAACTTGAGCTAAAAAGAATAGACCCATGGTGTAAAAAGCAAGGTATAGCATTGTACATAATGGCGGCAGCTTTAGTGGTTAAACCAATCAAAAGACGACTCATTTTGTAGACGCTCACTTTAAAGTAAAATTTGATGAGAAATAAAAATGCACGAATTATGTAAAATTTTATATATATATATATAGTCGGTTATTATTTCAAGACCGTCTTAAGTAATGTCTTAAGACGCTAATGCAGCCTTCTGGCCGGTATTCATAGTCGGTTCTTATTTTAAGACCGTCTTAAGTAATGTCTTAAGACGCTAATGCGGCCTTCTGATTGGTTCATGACATCTTAAGACTGTACTTAAGACGGTCTTAAATATAAGATCCGACTATAAATACCGGCCTCTGATTGGTTCGTGACTTCTTAAGACCGTACTTAAGACGGTCTTGAATACGGTCTTAAGAAGTCACGAACCAATCAGAGGGCTGCATTAGCGTCTTAAGACATTACTTAAGGCGTCGTCTACAATACACGGAGTAAGAAGTAAGAGTAAGAAATTGACCCATCACAGTCGAATGTGAGAAGAATAATCGACTGTGATTGGTCAATTTCTTACTCTTACTTCTTACTCCGTGTATTGTAGACGGGCCTTAAGAACGGTCTTGAAATAATAATCGACTATGAATACCAGCCTTAAAGTCTTGAATATAAGGCGTCGTCTACAATACACGGAGTAAGAAGTAAGAGTAAGAAATTGACCAATCACAGTCGAATGTGAGAAGAATAATCGACTGTGATTGGTCAAAGAGCCTTTCCTTACTCCGTGTATTGTAGACGGGCCTTAAGATCTGACTATGAATATCTGCCCTACATATGTACAGTTTGCTATTACTGCTACCAGGTGTCTTTGCAATTGTTTAGCTGGTTTAGCAGATTGGCGGTATTTCTTTGCGTGTAAATGAGTAAGGAGTGCAAAATGAATAATAGAAAAAATTGGTTATCTTACTTTTATGCTTAGTTAACGCTTCCACTGTTATCATTGTGCTTCATTACGGTCCATGATATTTCTGTTTTTTGCATACAAAATACAATTTATTCAGGTTTAACCTTTCAAGATGAATGACATCGAGAAGGGAATTATCACCTACATACATCTGGAGAATTTTGTGTGAGTAAAGAATATATAAAATCTTATTTTTTGTGAAATTACAACTTTCTTTCGTCCATTCTAAACATTTAATATTACATTGTATCTTATTATATTACATTATTAGACATTTATTTTATCATATATTTTTTTAATTAGTATATATTCCCAATATTCCCCCTTTAACAGGACTTATGACAAAGTGACAGTGATACCAGGAAGATATCTCAATGTTATCGTTGGACCTAATGGTTCTGGCAAATCCACCATTGTCGCCGCTATAGTTCTCGGTCTAGGAGGTAAAACAAACATCATTGGGCGGGCCCTTCAGATAGGAGAATATGTGAAATATGGACGGGATTCGGCAAAAATCGAAATTCATCTGAAAAATGGCTCCGAACAGGATTCTATAATAACTAGGATGTTTACCAAAGAAGGAAAGTCCACATGGATGATTAATGGTAATCATGCAAATGTGAAAAATATACAAGAATTCACATCCAAGCTTAATATCCAGGTATGTATCTTAATTTATATTTCTAGTTTTTTCTTCTTAGGAGCCTCCAGATTAGTTGTCTATTAAACATTTTTGACATAAAATTTTTTAAACTTGTATTATAACCTTTGTTTAATCTCTTGGGATAAAATGTACCAAGAGGCATGTAGAATAATTCTGACTTATATTTAAATAGTCTCTGACTAAACACATAAAATGTGTCTCTTAATGCCTTTATTACTTTAAACTTATTTTGTGCAGGTTAACAATCTTTGTCAATTTTTGCCGCAAGATAAGGTACAAGATTTCTCAAAAATGGATGCTCAAGCATTATTAGAAAATACAGAAAGATCTGTCGGAGACCCAAAGCTTCTTGAGTATCATTTAAAATTGAAGGATCAAAGAGTCGATTTTAAGAAATTGGAAGTTGATATAATCAATACAAAACGATTATTGGAATCTAAAACTGAGAGCCGTGATGGACTACAACAAATTGTTGCAACAATAAAAGAGAAAAAGTTGATAAAGAAAAAGATTGTAACACTGAAGCAAAAGAAGGCATGGATGCTGTATGATCAAATGCGGAGGAAATTAGTAGAGGTACACCAAATTAATTTTGGAAAATGTTAAATGTTTTTCTTCATTGTTACTTTTTTATTATTGATCCTTTTGCATATGTTTGTACAGTCAAAGAAAGCCAGAGATAACGCAGCAAAACAAATGCAATTAATAGACAAAAAACTGCAACCGTTAAATAAGAAGATTGAAAATATAAAGATTGAAATGACAACGTTGAAAAGTTCTTTAAAGGATCATGTGAGTATAGCACATAAAATAAAAATATTAAAAAAACACTATTGTAATATTATTAATGTCACATATTAATGTAACAAGATGTCCAGTAATATATTTTTGTGATAAAGCTCGAGTGCAAACAGAACAGGTTAAACTAAAATTCTGTATTAGTTTGCGATTTTCGTAATAATGAGAAATTAATTTATAAAGATCTGCAAATCAGCGTGCATTCGCACAATACAACAACAAGAAATCTTAGCGTTTATGGTCGAAACGCTCGACGAGACTTAGGAGAGGCATTCTATAAAAAATAATGGCTATGTACTAACAGTACATTGTTATTTAAAGAATGTGAAAATCTCGAAATAATACAGAATTTTTCTACTTAAAATCTATTCAACTTCTTTACACATTTGAATGTTGTCACAAAAATTATACCCTGTATACATATTACATTAATATTCTGAAATTTTTGTTGTGTATTTTCAGAACAATAAAGTTAATGCTAAGAATGCGAAATTAAGAAACATCATGAATGAGATTCTTAACTCTGAAAACAGCATCAAGGATGCAGAAAACATATGTTCTCGAAACATTCAGGCAGAACAGACTCGAGATCAAGATATTAAATTTGCACAACAACAGAAATCCAAACTCGAGAACGATTTTTCTCTTACGATTAATGAAATGGGATCAGGTAATTATTAATTTGACTTAATTTTATTAAATAATACGTGTGTATATATATATATATATACTTGCCATATCAAGTATATAATTGTATATTTATCATAAAAATATTATCCGAAATGTTGAAGTCGACCGTATAATATAAAGAAATTCTTTCATTTTGTAATATATAACTGTTTAGTTTAAATTTTATTTATAGTCACTAATTTATCACAATATTTTAGCAATATTCGAAATGTCAGGAATATGTTTCAACATTTTTATGGCTGTTTCATACATATACATAATTAATATATAAATTAAAGCATATGTGGGATCGAACTCAAAATTTGTTGAGTTAATTACTTTCACATAGACGGATACGTCTATGTCATCCTTCGATAATAAAATGTTATATATTTTAGAGGAAAGTTTAATGGAACAAATGCAAAATATAACATCTAATATGGAGGAACATAGAAAAGTAATTAAGAATCTCACTAATAAAAATATCACATTGAAGCATGAGGACGAAAACATTAGTCGCGAAATGAGAAGTATATGCTTACACACAAATACCTATATTATATTTTTAATATTGATCATTATTCTTATTTAATATGTTATTAAATATGTTAATTAAAATTATTGATTGTAGCTATCCAAGCGGAACTCCAAACAATTAATATTGATGTGAAACGATTAGAATTGCTGAAACAAAGGGATGTGAACGCATACAAGGCTGTACTTTGGTTGAAAGAGAATCGAGACAAATTTTCAGCAACAGTGCATCTGCCAATGTTACTCAATATTAATGTAAAAGAGGCTTCATACGCCAAATATTTAGAAAACATAATACCGTTTCGAGATTTAGTTGCATTCACATGTGAAGATAAAAGAGACATGAATCTTTTACTTAAGTATTTGAGGGAACAACAAAAACTGAAAGTTAATGTTGTACATTCTGATCCAATGAAAAGAGTCACATTGCAACCGAATATCCCGATAGAAAATATACAAAAATTTGGCTTCAAGCATTATTTAGTAGAGCTTATCGAAGTACCACCCTCTATACTGAAATATTTAGTCTCGATGTATCGTTTAAACAATATCCCTGTCGGGACTAATGAAATCGAGAATAATACAAATTACATACCTCGCAACTTAAATTGTTACTTTAGTGGTGAGTATATATTTCCTAACAATAAAATTACAGATTTTCCATAAATTCAATAAAATTTTCTTTGTAGAAAGTAGTATATATTCTGTAAGTACATCTAAGTATACGCACGAAACATCGACCAGAATATCACGAGTTCATGGAAATGGAATGCTATCTATTGTTCTGGACAAATCTAAACTACAGAATCTTCAAGAACGGTATTTTAATTGAATAAAAAAATATATAAATTATAATGAATTAACATATTGATACATTGATTATTTTATAGATTACAAAATTTGCAAGAAAAGAAGAATGAAATTTCGATAAATATTAAAGAAATAGAAGAAAAGTTATGTTTGAAAACAAAAATATTAGATGAATATAGAGCCAACAGAAATAAATGTCAACAAAATGTTCAGCATATTCAAGCATTAAAAGGTAGAATACACATAGCTGAAGATAGACTTAGGCAGTTGGAAATGGGCCGGATGAATATTGATGATATAAAAGCAACATACACCAACGAGATTAAGGTTTTTTTTTTAACAATGTAACATGCTATTTTTAAAAAATTGTCCAATAAAATCTGCATTTATGTTTAATTAATTGTTTACAGGCCATTATAAAGAAACAATTAAAACTGTATAAAGAATATAATGGAATTCTGCAAGAATGTTTCAATTGCAATACAAGTAACGTAGAGGTCAAATTTGCAATAACGTTATTACAACAAACTTTATTGTTTAAAGAGACTGAAGCCGACGAATTAAAGGATAAATTTATAACAGCAGAGAGAATATTTAAAATACATGATGAAGAATTCCAACCTTTAAAGAAAGAAGCTGAAAGATTATTTAAGGAAGCATTGACAAGCACAGATAATCTTAGTCCACAAGATGACGCGTTTAAAGCTTTCAATAAAGCCTTTGAAAAATTACCAGCTACTATAGCTGAAATAAACAACGAATTAAATATTGCTCAAGCAAAAGTTTTTTGTATGGCACAAAATGTGGACGCCGAGAATGTACGTATGTCATGATGGAGAATACTTTTTAACACTATTGATACAATAACAAAATTGAATAATTCTTTTATATTTTCAGATACTGCGTGAATATGAAGAAATGCAAAATAATATTCAGCACTTAACTGAATTTATAAAAAAGAAGAGTATTTTACTAGAGCAAATGACAAAGGAGATTGAAACATTAAAAGCAAAGTGGTTAGAACCATTGCAGCAACTGATTGAAAAAATTAACTCGAATTTTAGTTCTTACTTTTTTGCAATGGACTGTGCTGGCGAAGTTACGCTCTCACATGGTGAAAATATCGTAAGTATAAATATATGATGTATATGCAAAATAAAAATTCTTTCGTTGTTTTCAATAACCAATAACAATATATTTTTAGTTGGATTTTGATCAGTACGGACTAAAGATCAAAGTAAAATTCCGAGATGCGGACGAGTTGCAAGAATTAACAAGGCATTTTCAGAGTGGTGGGGAAAGAACTGTAACTACTGCCATTTACATGATAGCGCTGCAAGAATTATCGCGTGTGCCATTTCGCTGTGTGGATGAAATTAATCAGGTACGAGATATCCGTCTTATGCTAATCACTAATAGCAAGTATTCTATATTTATATAATGTATTACATATGTAATTTGTAATATATTATTCGTTATTTTTTGCAATTTAAATTTTATTAGGGCATGGATGCGATAAACGAGAGACGAGTCTTCGATTTACTCGTCAAAATGACAGGAAGGCCAGGCAGCTCCCAATATTTTTTGCTTACCCCGAAAGTAAGTGTTACAACAATAATAATTTTCTATTACGCGATAACTTTTATTAACCTTGTTGTTCTCTAACAGCTTCTGCCTAAATTATCATATACCGAGACAGTAACAGTGCATTGCGTCTTTAACGGGACAGTTAAGGCAGATAATGAAGATTTTGAATTTGATGTAAAGGATTACTGTAATCATCTTGCATCATCTGATGAATAGAACATATTTTTCACATGTTTTTCTCTTATTAATTTAATACGTTATAAAAATTGATATCTTGTTTCTTATGTAAATATGAAGACAAAGTTTCACCGAGTTAGAGAAATTTATTTTTAGTTTTGTATGTATATAATGAGTGCGCAAAATTTGTGAAACTAATTTATATTTTCATAAAGAAATATAAAAGATTTGATAAGATAGCTTTAATAAGATAGCTTTAATAAGATAAGTTTTATAAGATAAATTACATTTTATATTAAAGTAATTCAAATGTTAATTCTTACAAGAAATGTTAAGTATTGATACTGAAATTAAAGTAAAATAGAGATATACATTAATATCTTATTTAGTATGTAATTTTATAAATGGATATTTGTATTACACTGAATTATTTCCAATATGTGTTAAAAGTATAGTTTTACACATAGATATTTGCGTGACTATTTATTTCTTCCTCTTTCCTTTTTTTTTCTGAGCCTCTGGCCACGGAAAACCTCGACATTTTAGCACATCCATAATGTTATGACATGTGTAATAAGCGTTTTCCATCACTTCCTCGTTAAAGATGTCCATGGCAAATCGTGCTTTTCCGCCGCTTCTTCTCGATTTCTTTGATCCTTTACTTTTGCCGCCATTACCACCTTTAGTACCTTTTCCATTATTTTTTCCGTTTGTCTTCGTTCCAGCCTTCTTCTTACTTTTACCCGTTGCCATTGTAGTCGATTAATGAAACCTTGAGAAACAGATCAACATTAAATATTTCTAATTTATTGATAACAAAAGTCTATCACATTTTGTAACAAGTATATGTTGTTCACTGCTAATTTTAATACTAAAATTACCGATGTTCAAATTTATTCAACTAATTTCACACTGCAATTTCGCCGTATTCTCGTGGTAGAAAGCCAGGCTCAAACCGGAAGAAATAACTCGCGTTGCCATATCAACTTGTAACAATTACATCAATAAGTTCATTCATTGCTACTCTAACTCCTCGGAATTAATCAGAATTAATCTGAAAGGCCATACGAAGCAGGATGTTTGTAAGACTTTATAAGAAACTTGAATGTCAGCTTTTTTGTCAAACAGGATATTCAGCTTCGAGAGCTCGATTCTTATGTAATGTCTTTAAATTTTTCTTAACCAGATGTTATTCCGGATTACTTTATCGAGAGTCCAAAAAAAATGACAACTTTATAAGTTATAAATCAGGAATATATATATCATATAATCGGAACATTAGTCTTAATAGATAATAGTTTTTATACACAAAAATAATTTTTTTTAATGCTAAAAAAGATATTTATTAAATTAAAAAAAATTCTAATTGGGCTCTTGAAATATAATCAAATAAAGAACGACTAAAAAAGGGCAATTAAGAGCCTTAAACGCAGTAATTAGTGCGTGAATCAAAAGTATAAATATATTTCTAGTTAATATTCCATACGTAGTATACAAATCTGAACGTTTCGGCTATCTTCAAGCCATCTTCAGCAGTCTTCATTAACAAGATATTTATTCCTAAAAATTCTTGCGAAACATTAAGATATTTAAAACAGTATTCATTTTGTATTCATTTTGATTATTAAATTCATTGTGCGGCGGTCATGCAAGGAGAGTTTCGGTAAGCGATTTTTATGTTTCCACCACACGTGGAGGAAGCCTTGAATCGGCGACCTCCGAATCTGTGGGTGTGCACTTGTTTCGAATATGTACTTGTCGTAAACCTCGAGATGAAATTTATACACGTACTGATACGTGATTTTTTTATAAGATACCTCAAACTTCGACAACAATTCAATCGCGAAATCCAGCTCGCTCTAAGAAACTTCAAATTTGAGTACTTCGATTTACATACTTAAATCTCTTCAAATTCAGTTACAGGTTGAATGCGTCTCATTAAATACATTTTGACAAATCAGATCTAACATTAAATGCTTGATAGCTATAGGCATGGACTTACAAAAGGAGGAGGCGAGGGGCATTACTCCTAAATTTTGATAAGAAATAATTTATCAAAATTATTTTTATGTCGGAAAGAAGCTGAAAGAAGTAATACCTGTAACTGAATTTGAAGAAGTATTAAGAAAATTTCCTGAAGATCCTCGAAAATTAGCTTTAACATAATTATATATACATATATTTTATAATAAATATTGTTTGAAGATGAATTTTTGCCCCCCTCCTCCCTTGACTGAAAACCTGAATATAATTACAGAAAAAATTAAAGAACGTGGACAATTACGAATGATATTACACTCCGGATAAGACCAGGGAAAAATACTACAAATGCAGCCGAAAGTATCGAAAGTGTTAAATGATATAACAACTCAAACAACACAAAATATCCAAAAGAGAGACATAAGACGTCTTTAAAATGTTTTTTAGACGCCAAAGACGTCTTTTCATTTGATATATTTTTTTTCCCAGACAATACATTGAGACATAAGACGTCTTTAAGATGTTTTTTAACCGCCAAAGACGTCTTATGTCTCAATGTGTTGTCCGGGAAAAAAAATATATCAAATGAAAAGAATCAGATAAGTGTGCAAATAGAGCGATTTCGATGGATTTCTGCGATAATTTTATCAATAATTAATTCAATCAAAATTCCCTGTAGCAAAATTTCTAATTATTATATATAATTTGTCTGCAATCTTTCTTTCCATCTGTTAAGCGAAAAATTAATTATTTCGACCCATGTTGTTAAGATAAGATAACGTATATATATATATATATATATACATATATGCTTGATAAATTAATTGCTGTTGAGTTAATTGGAGTCAATCAAGGCGACTCTAATATTACATTATATGTACACATATATATATATATATATATACATATAATGCCGGATTATTATATTATATATATATATGTATTTGTGAATATGACATACATATATAATAACATGTACATATATTAAGGGGAGAACAGGGGAGGAATGCCGGGTCCCTTCGCTCCAACCAACAGCGTGTTTGTCGCGAGCGCATACAGATGTCGGTTCGTCGGTTGTCACATTGTCAGTCGCCCGGCGGAGTTCGACGCGGATGGATGTGTGATACGTGTCTGAGCGTTTCGAGCCATCTGCTCCGCTCCGCGAAGCGCCGGCAGACTGAGCGTGCCGGTCGCACGGAAACTCATATCTCCTGGACACGTCGTACCTTCAACCGGCGTAATTCGCCGACTGGGTTGTCATCCGGTGAGCAGGATTTTCTCGGAAAAGCGAGCGATACTTATAGCCCTCCGTCTCTTCAACGTTTTCTCGTTCCATTCATCACTCAAGTATATGGAAAAGCAAGACGAGATGCGATTTTATGTCAGAATTGTTCGTTTTCGTTAACGATCACTGTAAACATTTTTTAGCATCGTCAACAAAAATTTGGATATCATGGATCAACTTTATTCGCGTGTCTTTTATTCTTTATAGGTGCTAACTAGGAATACGTCAATGTGATTTTACAAATGCTTCGGAGCAATTCTTTGATTAGTCAATTCTTTCTTCTGATTAGTGAATCAAATGCTTCAAAGCATTTGTAGTGAGACTTTGGGTGTGTTCCGTTTCACGTGCGATGTGCAAGATTTATCATTTTATTCTGTTGTTTACTGAATATAAAGAAGGATAAAATAACACATTATGTGCATCGTACGTGGAACGGAACGCATCCTTTGACCGCACCCTAGGACGAGAATTGTATATTGAAACAAAAGAACTGTTCATTTGACTAAATTAATTGTTTATTTAACTAAATTAATTTACGTGTCTTTATTTCTTTCGTTGGAAAATGCATGTATTTAAGTCAAATATAATACGTGTGATTAAATACATTTTTCATTGAAAAAGATAAGGATGAATTAAATCAATTTGGACAAATGAACTTCTTTTTCTTAGAGTGTATCTATCCCTTTATTATTATTGTCGTTATTCATAGATTTGTCCTCTCTGTTAAACCCAAAACTAGACGAAGGAGCAGGCTTCACTAAAGTACTTCCAATGTCGCGTTGATTCGAAAAGAGGAATTAATAATTAACGGGCGCTGATATCAGTCAGTGTTATACTTTGACTTTCAAGTTTTCAAGACGGGACCTCAGTCGGAATAATGAAGCAAATTCTTTCGCAAGCAACGGAAAATAACCGTTACGCCGCGAGAAAAAAGATATTCGAATGCAAAGCATTGAACAAACAATCGTTGAACCAGTCATGCACATCGTTCGACAAGAGAAAAAGGCGCATAGATTTGATTTCTTCTATGTATTATTCGCTATCATTAATGGTGAATTCGGTCGTTCGAATAATGCATACTAAAGGCTGCTTTACATAAAATATCTAAATACAGTGACATAATTTATTCAACTTTGACAATAAAATACATATATGTTCTATTAAAATAACGAGATAATATTATATCATTATTAGATATTTAATTGTTCAAAACATAAAGTCATTGGATTCGGGCTTAAATAATTCCAAATTTATAATTAAAATAATTTCACGAGCCTATTTGGCTTCTAGCCTCTTCTTTTTCTATTGTCAATCGTTTAAAATATTTATATACTTTTACATTTAACTTTACATTTAATTTTATATATAGTGTACTAAGAAAAATTTCTGAAAATGAAAACTAGGAGATTCAGATCAATTAGAATTCTAGTTGGTTCAACTTAGAATTATAAATAGCGGTTTCAACTAGAAAATCCTGATTTATCCATTTTCAACCAGAATCCCAATTAATGTCACTCTTTTTCCAGTACAGCTTTTAGTATGCTAATCTAATGTACTGCAAGCAATCGAGTTTGTTGCAAATAAATATCGAGGAACTTATATTTATAAAAAAATTTCTTGTAAATTTACGTTTCTTGCAGTGTTTTTCGTGAACATTGATTAAGGTTATACCTACTTGCAAGGCCGAAAAAATACGTATTCTTGGGAATTTTTTTGAAAAAATTTGAAGTGCTTTTGAAATGAATGGTTATGTATTCAAATATATGTATTTCAAGGATAATTTAATATTTTTTTTATTGTAAAATATCGATAAATGAAGAAGATATGAGTAATCTCTTAAAAGCAGTTTTTAAAAGCGTTTTGCGATGACCACTGTGGCTTTGAGCTGGTTTATCTGAAATGAAAAAGCCTCACAAATTTAGTTAATATTTAAGATTATCTAGTGCCCGATCGTTAATTTTTTTTTAAATTAATTTACGACAAAATGGCGGCTGTTCAAAGTCGAAGGTACGATTCTTCTACCAAAAATTCGCTCGTTTTTTTATCAATAAAAAAAATACGCAACGAAAAAAAAAGCTACGATCGGGCACTAGATTTTTTAGTACTAACGGAGCCTACCAAATTTCATTTTGATCGATGCAGCGGTTCTCGAGATATTTTGGTCACCGATTTAAAAAATACCGATAAAAAAATAGGTTTTTTGAGAAAAATGCATTTGAAGTTTCAAATTAAGTTTACAACCAAATAAGATGCAATTTTTCAACTTACACGGAGTCGTCTAGGGTAACTGTCCCTATTAATGTGCCTTTTAGCCAATTTACTTATTACTGAATTAATTATTAAATATTGTAGCTTTAATTTTATCTGCTTGCAATCAATATCGGTTTTTCAACTACTTCTTTTTCTTATAATATTTCTTTAATCTAAAAAATGTTAATACTTTATAATGCTTTTGAAAAATAGAAAACATGTTTTTGTCCCTATTAGTGAATCCTATAAGCGGTGATGGCCTTATTATTAATGTGCCCCCAATTTGTGTGCCTATCCACATTTGTCTCTCATTTTAACATACATTTACTAAAACAGATAATAAATTTCAGCTAATTGTTTATGTTAATATTACATAAATCATTATTTCAATTATATTTATTTCAAAGTACACTCATAATACAACGTTCTCAGCTCCAATACAGGGCACATTAATAGGGACAAGCTTAAAATCTTGCAGTACATATTACTGGATTCACATAAATTCCTCATATCTTTCGAAAAATATTTAAAATACTTTAATACTCAACAAATAAAATATTATCTTTGGTGTCGTTGCATTAATAATTTAACTTAACAAAAAAAATATTTTTTCTTATTTATTTGTGCTAGTTTTCTTTATGACTTATTGAAATATATATACAAAAGCACACTAATAGGGACAGGCACAGTAATTGGGACAATTACCCAGGGTCATTAATAAATCCTCTAAATCAACTACAGCCTCCGAAATTTCAATATGAGCCTGTTGATTTTTTTGAAGTTTACAAGTAGGTATATATTTTTAATTGCCCAAGCAGATCATCCTGACTTTCAAAATAACGTCAAAGTGTTTTAAAACGATTACATAAAATTCATGTTTCAATCAGTTAATGATTCATTTTAACGCTATCGTCACTTGTTTTTCTTAAGTCGAAGAAACGCGCGATATCGTCGAGTTTATCTGCCGCTATCGATCTTACGTATCGTCGATATAACCCTCGCTATTCCCGCTGCACCGACGGGCGACGAGGAGCCGGGACCGGGCATGCAAAATGATGTAACGCGATCAATTTTCCTCTCATTCATTGCCGGCGACGATACCCTTTGTGGAGGTCAAGATGCATCCACGATCGCGCGAGACGTCGTGCATTTCTGCGGTCAATTTGCAGCGCTCCCCGGCATTCACATCGTTCTGCATATCCAGTACTCATCCTACTCATCCGTCACGTACCTGTCATCCGAGCCCGGCGACCGGAATCCTAATAAAACGGTGTAACTTTTGCTCGCAGGTCACGAAGCATCAATCGCATGAATCACCATCCGCGACCGTTGCAGCTCGTCCGTCTTATCGGCCTTCGAAATTCAAAAAGGAAAACAGCCGATCTCCTTTTCCAGGAAGAGGTACGATTAAACGTGTCACGTTTGTAAGCATCCCGAAAGATAACGCGCGTGATATCATTGTGAAAAAGCATAAATGTTTATTTCTGAAGAAGGATCGGCAGAGGAACGTGTTTGAGGAGCGATACTTTTAAGGAGAAGCCGAGAGTAAAAGTACGAGGAGGAAAAGAGAGCGATTAGACAGAGGATATACTTCTTTCAGGCGCTGGCAACTCCTGAAGAAAGATGTCCACGGCGTTGCTGGCCCTCTTCGCCGTGATCCTGTGCATCCTGTTCAGGATACTGAACGTGAACAGCGCGCCGCAAAAGCCCCTCCTCGTCTGCAAGGACCAGTCCTTCCTGACGACGGTGCTCAAGATTGCGCCGGTCATCGCTGAACCGTAAGTCTGAAAATTCATTTTTCACACTGTTAATACGACCAGCGAGTTGGCCGTTTTTAAACGCTCCGGCTGTCAACGTCCAACAAAATAAGACCTTCGTGAATTTCGAACCCGGAGTAGCCGCGAAAGTGAGGTTAGGTTCATGCTGGATGCCCGACGATGCTCCAGCATGGGTGGGTGTGTGACTTGCTGTTGTTACCTTATTGACTGAATATTTCATATTATACGTCATAATGTAAATTTAAAAAACATGATCCTTAGTCTGGAACATTGTGCGTCAAATTAAAAAATTATATCTGATGATAAGAATATATGTGTGCATTGCATTTTTAGTTCATTGATTTATCTGTTTGGTATAATGAAAAGATTATAATGATGTAAAAGGATAGGAGATGTTAATACACGAATAAAGATATAGTTTATGATTTTGTGTGTGAAAATTATTTGATTAATGTCGGCTGTAATTAACATATAACTGGAACTGGATTCTGGTAACCCTGAAACTCTTCCTAATTTTTAAATAGTAATTGTCTGGAATAATTTATGTTTCATTATCTTATGTTTTATAGTTTAAAATAATTCTTAAAATAAATAAATAATAATAAACTTTAGTGGGTTCCAAGAATCCATATATTCCTTTAGTGTCAAAAAATGTGTGTTTCTACTATTAGTTAATGAAAAAGATTATTATTATCATACTCAGATAGTCAATAGATCTTGTACCTGCTGTAAATTTTGTTAACAAAATACCAGCAGAAATATAAAAAGATCCGTCACTAGAATACAATGGCAGATTGACTGCTATTGTAATTAAATAAAATCTATTGTATAATCATTTCAATACATCATTCAAATGGTTGTAAAATCATTTCGATACATCATTCATATGGTCTTAAAATAATAGATTGGTTTTTCTGCTGGCAATCTGCTGTCAGATTATCAAGATTGTCAAAAAGTTTTGCTAGCATGGCAGAATGTAAACCTAATGCAGATGTAGTTGATCCGGAAAGAATTTTGCTGAAATACCTAAAGATTTAGCTAGATATAAATTTGAAAATAATTTGGTTAGACTATCAAAATAATTATGTAGAAAACTCAAGCATGATGAACAATGATCCAACAAATTTTTATATTCTAACAACTAACTTGATCATTCTATGTAATTATTTTGATGGTCTAACAAGATTATTTTTGGACACTTAGATACTTCAGCAAAACCGTTCTTTCCGTATAACAATCTATCATATTATTCTGTCCGAATCTACTGATAAATCGCTAGTATATTGTTAATATTTTGCTTGGGATAGTTATCACGATAGATGTGATTTATTGAAATAAACACAAATAATAAAAAGGCTTGTCTACTTTACAAATATAATGTTATAAGACTCAAGTTACTTTTTATTTATATATTTATTTGCGTGACATTTAAAGGTTGCAGCAAATATATATATATATATATATATA
>NW_017295572.1:16040-64795 GCF_001594075.2 Trachymyrmex cornetzi
ATATATATATATATATATATATATATATGATTTATTGAGATAGTCATGAATGATGAAAAGGATTGTTTATAATATAATGCCATATAAATAAAGACTTTCAAAATGATACTTTATTTATACTATTTTTTTATTTATATGCTTTATATGATATGTGAAGGTTTACATATGTTACGCGAAGGTTGTGACAAATATTCCCATGTATCAGCATTTACTTATTTAATTGTAATTGCTTCCGAATGAGTATAATGCCTGTTTTCTTGCGAGAAATGTTTGGGGTATAGATTGTTTGTTGTGAGTTTTTGTTTGAATTCGTTGAGGAACACTCACGCGAATATTACGAATGGCTTGTTTAAAGTGGTTATAACAGGAAATGATTCGATAATAGTCAGAGTACATATAAAATGCTACATTGAAATGCTACATAATAATGCTTATCAAATAAAAGTTAGAATGAAATAAAATTCTAATCTTTATCATTTTTGTAAAAAACATTGTTGAAATCCATGTAAAAGTTCAATAATCATTATCTAAACGTTTCACGTATTTGTCTGCTCAGAATAGATTCATATAGTAAAAATATGCAAGATAATGTGGGTCATGAGAGAAAAGTAAACAAGTAAAGTTCACTGATTAATTCGAAGAAAAAAATTATGAATCAGTTTCGAAACAGCTATAACATTTCTTTAGCGAAGTTAATGACAACGAAGTTGGAGTCACTTGCTAAAGAACTGATTGCATTTATTTTAATATCGGTATGAAACAATATTTTGTTCACAAATAATTAATTAGTCAATGCCAATTATAGGCAGCGAGACCAATTGCTTACGCTTATATTCGCAATAGCTGTTTGATTAAATTTTGTAAAAAAAGATTTCGCTTACTCGCCATTAAGGCACATAAAAAAGTTAAGCAAAATGTAAGAAGCAAGCGAATTGAATCACAGTAGAGACCACAAGGTTATAACTAATCAGTAGTAAATTTAACATGTTAACAACTCTAAAACTATAACACTCAAAAAAACTTAAGCAGTAAGATGTAAGCAGTAAGAGCAAATCAACATTTTGAATTTGCTAGTGCCAACGGGTCAACCACTATGTCAATCAGTATATATTTCTTTGAAAGAAATATATTGCGGCAGTACATAATAAAATAGGCAATAATAAAATAAAATAGGCAATGCTAGCAATAATAGTATTAGCAATACGCTAGCAATATACTAGCAATACATAGCAGTACATAGCAATATATTAATAATACTTGACAATATTGTGCGCAATAGATGACAATACATAGGAAAACAATACTAACAATATAATAGCAATGCTAGCACTAAAGTATGTTGTATTGCTATAATCAACAATTACTGTGTATTTTTTTTAACACTGGTTGATTAACCTCTCGGCTACTACTTACGTCAATCTTGCGTTTTGTTTTGCGTGCCATGGCCTTTATTATCTCAGATTGTCACGTCAGAAGTGAGACAGCACAATATAACTCTTGTAAATTATATTTGAATAGAAATATATTTCAATAAAACAATATTTGCAATCGGTAGAATATTCGGGAAGAAATTAAATTATATTTATTTCTATGTGTGTGTGTGTATTATTATTTTGACAATTTTTCATGGCTGTGAACATAATTCATTTCGATTTTGGTTTAATTAATTTTCAGGTACATGATTATTTTACAAAAGAAAAGTTCGATATATTTTGCAAGTCGATTTTATCGTTTATGTGTGTTGTTTTTATAATATTATTTTAAATATATATTTTTGCATATTATATATTTTGCAAGAATTTTTATTACGTATTTTCTCGTTTCGAGTTACGATAATGCAAAACAATAATGGTGATTGAACAAGAATTTTAGATTGTTGAAAATTTTAGGAAAATAAATATTTTTAGGTAAATAAAAAAATCCTAGAATTTTAAATCCATTTAATACAGATTAATTGGTGCAGGTTTTTAACTAAAATATGAATTTTGTTTTACCTCGTAAAGAACTATGTATATGTTCATTCTAATGCAGTCCCATGGTATACTTGTTTATTTATCCGGTATGGGATGCTACGCAATGATACGCAATCAGCGCTTCCGTGTCGAAAGAATAGCACATGTCGGCTAATATTTTTATCACGTATGTACTTGTACATGTATATGTACGTATAAGGTATGTTGCAAAAATGCATGCCATGTAACGCAAACTGTATCACTCACATTCTGTACACTCGTGTTCGCGTATCGTAAATTTGTCTTCCGTTACTCAGAAAGATTATGCCTTGATCGTATGATACAAACGAGTAACTAATAGCATTATATCTAGTTTATGTATTACGTAACGCGCTCTCATCAGTCTCGCTCTTTCATTATCTTGGATAACATGGAATGTCGTCATTATTATCAACAGGACTAAACTCTCGGAAAAGATTTGAATTTCAACACATGAATCTGTTTCGTGGGCCAATATAATTTTCGAGATATACCGAGTACTTTTATGGAGTTTCACCTCCGTGCGAGGGACACACGATGGAAAAGCAGACTCGCGTTGCAAACCTGTAATCTTATTAATGCGATGCAAATTAATGCGAAGCATGATTTTATGCCACCATCCAATATATCACCAAAGCTTATCGTAATGATTTTCTTTCATGCGGTTTACATTTATTCTCACGCTATTTGTCTTCACTTCGTCATTAGGTACTTTTGAAATTCAACACGTGAAAGCAAAGTGAATCGGTTAGTAATTGCCACTTGACACCGATGTCATAGAAAAATTTTAATCGGAATGATAGAAAAGAAAAAAATATTCCATCGTCGAACGAACTCATTAATAATTACGATTTCTTTCCTCCTTCGATCGCGTCGCGAGAAAGCGCTTAAGAAAGCGGAAACAATTCAAGCTTTGTCTTATATACAAAACGGAAGTCTGACGGTAGAGACGCGTAATTTATGTATCGATCGGGGAAACTATTTTTATCATTAAGAGACATCAGTTACATTTCAATTATCACGAACGAATTCGTTTTTTCGCTCGTAAAATTTAAAATCGATCCCGGCTTGCGAACGCGACGAATAGATTACTTATACACGAACTCGCGTTTGAAGAGATCCTCTTCAGAGCAGTTCATTGAGGAATCGCAAAGTTTCCCAACAATCACTTGTATACCCCGCTTTTATTTCTCTTCGCAGGAGAGGAAGCGGCAAAGAAAACCTGGAAATCTGTAAAAAATATAGATCCCAACGCGTGCGAACGTCGTGCTATCCTCGTATTTGATAAGCACTTTGCGTCAAGGAAATCATGCCGTCCGTGATACACACGTACATACAACACATGCACGCCCGTCTCCGTTTTGTGAGCGAGCGGCACGAGAAGCGAGTTCTTTCCTCATCTCTTTTTCCACTGCTTTCCTCTTTCTAACGGCTACATATCGCAATCATTGCGAAACGTTCCCGTGCTCATTATCACCCGGTCGATTTCTTTCGACTGCCCGTTCTTGCACTTCCGCATCTCCGCTGCGAAAAAAAATCCTTTCTCCCGCACGTGTTTCCCTATTTCGCTTGTGACCTGCTTCTGATTTCGATTCTCACGTGAGCGCGACAAGTTTAATAAATTATCTATCTGTGTATATATGTTCCATGCCGCGTATACTACCGGTGGCTCACACTGAACTTTCCAATCCAGGTCATTTAATGTTTTGAGTGTAAACATATATATACATTATTACATGATATTTCGTAATGTCATTGATTGATGCGTCAACGCTATACATTTTAATCGTATATTACATATACGATTACGTAGAGCAGATATATCACATTGTGTACCATCGGTGGCTTGGATGGAAAGTTACGCAAAAATGGCGTGGTATAGTTATATGTTAAAGAATTGGAAATAATCATAGACGTAATAGATAGAGTAATTCCCTCAGCATCTGTGCTCCGTTAGAAAGGATTGAACATCAGCATCTCTCTCTTTAATTCTATCAACATCTCTTTTCAACTCGATAATTTAGAGAGAGAAAATGATATGATTCAAATTACCTTTTTCTAAATTGATGACAACTTCATAGGGATAAGTAGTATATTCTTATTATGCTTTTGAAATAATTGGGGTAATTTTATATGTTTTTCTTTGAAAGTCCGTGATGACATTGGAGAAATGAGCGAATTGCGAGAAACTATACACGAATAATTTATCATTTTTCCATTTATCGATAAAAGCCTCTTGGCAACACAGATGTATTATTGCTTCGTCTATCATTTTGTCAGCATGTAAACAAATGAAATTTTTTTTCTGTTGATAGAGTTATTCATGGACTGGACGTTTATCATTTGAATAATACCTTGACATTGCAATAGTCTTGAAAGCGTGAAATCAGCAAATTGATAGTCAATTTATACATATGATGCGTTCGGGGAGACGTTATTATTAGCACTAATTTTGTCGTGTTATCTTCGTTGTATTAGATCACAAACAAGGATAGAATGACACAAATAGCGCTAATAGCGTCTCCCCGAACGCACCTGTACCCTTGAGTTATTGTTCTATTTATATCTGTTCGATATAACTAATGACTGAAATTTGTATATTAATACGAGAGAAAGGGGGGAGGAGGGAGGGAGGAGTTGATAAGTTTTTTTTTTAAATTGTGAAATTTGCAAATTGATAACCGTCTCATATATGTATAGTGTGACTAAATATTTTCGAATTATCGAAAATATACCAAAGCGAGAAACTTTATGTTGAGAAGATGAGAGAGAATATTTGAATGTAAAGAAAGTATTTAATTCAATAATAATAATTATTTATTTAAAAAAATAATACAATTATTTATATTTTGACATGTTTGGTGAGACAACAAAGTAATCATCTCAAAAGCGGAACTGTCCGGGATGTCTGGTCTTTATTTATACATATGTCTTCGTATATACTGAATCTGTTCGATATAATGAATGACTAGAATTTGTATATTGAAGGAGGATAATAAGATAATCTTTTATTTATACACTTCTATACACAACTGCCAAGAAATAATTTAAATATCTATTCTATTCTATATATTCTAATTGTACCAATATAACGAACTGATAAGAGGATAATGGGGAGGATAATTCTCGATAATACAAATAAGTAATTTATCGAAGTTGTATTGTCAAAATTTGACTGGAAATTTTTTAACAATCTATGAGTACCTACACTTAAATGGATGTCAAACAGTGCAATAAACATTTAATAAATATGTAGATAGCCTGGGCATTTCGATCGATCTAGGGATGACCATGAACTCTAACATGCAAATCGATTTGTCCATGGAATACACGTGTTCACTTCCTTATCAAATTATAGATAACAAAACACAAGAAATACTATACAATATTGACTAAATTTGAATTATTTGGCGTTGTTTTAAATACGGAAAATAAGAATAAATATATTTTCGGCATATTATATTGTTTTATTTAGTGATCTTTTATTGCCATTCCTTTTTATAAGCTGTTTATACTTTTCCTTTGTGAAAATAAAATATTGAATCCACTCACTATATTCAAAACAACACTAAATGCACTAATCTCAGCAAACTTTTTTTTAAATGCGCATCAAAACGTGCGTTATCTTTCACAAAATATGTAAATATAATTAAACATTTAATAATATTCGGTATTAATCGCGTCATCTCCCAAAAATAGGGAAATTGGCCAATTCAATATACATATATAGCTATGCATGTATATATTATATATACAATATATATGCATATTCGTTCGATAAAAGCGGCATTAATTTCGCTGGTATAATCAGATATCATTTATTTCGACAACAAAAAAGTCAGGCTTTAAAAATTTAATATTTACATTGATTATTGCACACTTGCATTACCTTAAAGTGACTTATGAGCAACTTATATAACTTGTGCGTTGCAATCTTTTAAATATTACGTTGGTCAAACGAGAAAATCTTGAAAAAAATAAATTGCATCATTTTTTTCCAAGTATTACATCAGTATAAAAATATTACATTAATATATCATACATACATATTTCTAAAGAATTCTATAACATAAAATAAAAACGTAATTTATTACAGTTTCGATTTTTTAAATAATTTTACGTGTACAAAAATCATTACGTTACTATGGAATATACGACTGCGAAATAAACATAAATAGAAATAGCACAGAATTCTCGCGTGATTTATCGTCACGCGTACCGAAAATCGGAATCGTCATAATGGAAAATCATCGTTGTGGAAAGAGTAGACATCTCTTTAGCATTCGAAGGTCCTACATATAGTTTACCCTACTTTTCTCTATCGCGCTTAATTCGCGCGATGACTTCGCAGCCGCAACGGGAACACAATATTAACACATTTCTCTTTACGTTCACAATGACGAATTGTCACGTGCATTGATTGTGACTAACATGCTAGGATTTTACGCTAACTCATTGCAAGAGAAAAGAATTTTGTTTTGACTCGCAAGATTTGAGAGAGTTTATAATAGGTCTTCTCTCTTCTTATTCTGCAATTTCAGTCACGAAGAAAGGTCGGTTGAATAGAAAGTAAGATAGAATAAAAACAAACCACAAAAATATTCGGGATTTATTGAACGAATAAAGTTCAGGTGGTAGCAATAAAATGTATTATGGTATTAAGAAATATACAGTTTTAAGTATCTTGAAACTGATGACTGGAAAATTACCCAAGGTAATTCAATAAGTTACTTCAATAAGTTACTCACTGTAAGAAGCTTGGAAAATAGCGCCAAGGGAGTTCAAATGCATTAATCAAGAATAAATTTCAAGCGTATAAGAATGTCTTTCACTTTCATTCGCAGCAAATTCGCGTGACGGACTTCCTGATTTCTTTTTTCAACGAATTGAAAAGATCGCATTTTTCTTGTTGAAAATTTTTTTAATTGAATTTTTTTCTACGAATAAGAAGCGAGTTTTCACCGAGTTTGCTTTGGACAATCGATATTGTTACCGCATTCTATCGATCCATTGTCGTGCAGCTTTATGCATTTCTGTTATTAAGATGCAATAGCCAATGCAGTTCCATGCACTGTTGAATTAATAGTCAGTGAATTATACCCCAACTAGAACTATCATTTATTCTTTGGCAGCTATAATTGCATGTGTGATTACGTGAATAATTAGATGCTATTACAATTTATGAACAGCAGTGAAAGCTGTAAAAGAGAAAGACTTGAAAGACTTTGGTTTCAAAAAACTTATATGATGAGAAATTATCTCCTTTGATGAGAAATTATCATAAATTTTGATATTATTGGCGTTTGCTTCTAATAAAAATAAATATTTCTTTATCTAACAATTTTATTTTCCTGTACAGAATTCCTTTTCTTGCCGATAATCGCGAATCTTAGCATTGATTTATGTTACCGTACAAAACTTACGGAAAATATTGATTGAGAATACTGATGTATATTCATATGTATTTCTTCGAGTAATGAGCAATAAACTTTTTTTCGTAAATTCGTTTTATCCAGCATTTTATTCTGTGCTCCACTAATCCACACTGCTACGTCTTACTATTATCTATAAACGAATTTAACGATACAGCACATTTTCACCAATTTATTTTACCTGAATGCTGGAGTGCGTAAAAATTTATTTTTAGTCTTTTTCCTGTTCTAAAAGGTTACGATAATTTATAAAACGCATAAATTAAAAATGCAGATGTATTTAATGAAAATGTTTTTGCCTATTTTAAATGTCGTCATTTACATGTCAATTTTACGGCGATGAACAAATTTTCATTTTTTACTTGTCATTTGTATTTGACAATTCTTATTTGCATATTCGAATATCATTGCTACGTCGTAATTATAAAATAATAAAAAATCGACCCGAGTGAAATTTATATCTCAACTTTTTTTTCAACTGTTTAAAGTTTACGCAATGTTAATAGAATACCGTAAAGAAAATGTACACACAAATAAAGATGGAATTTAGCTCATCATTGTCCTAAGTGGGACGCAGTGGATTTAATATTTTTGGAATGTAATTTCTGAAATATTCCAATTAATTTTATCCTATTCAATAATTTTTTGTGAATTTTTTGCTGCAATATTTTCTTGAATTTTTAGAACTTTAGGTATTCGCTCATAAGAGAATGACATAAATAAAATAATAATACGTGTGCACGATAAGACTTTATACTAACCGTATTATTTTGAAGAGGAATTTTTCATGTTTCGATGAAGATAAGCAAATGTAGTCGTAATCCTTGATCTGTTTTAGATATAAACCAACGAGGTTGTGGGGTTTCAGCGGCCACGTACAAACTATCATTCACAGCATTATAGGCCGTGTTCGGTGTCCTTGGCCCATTGGAGAACGTGTGTACATCGGTCTTCCCGACGGGACCACCCTTACGTACGATCTTTATCAACCACTGACTAATGGACATGAAGGTATTATTTATAGATTAATAATAAAAATTAACAATTTTTTACAACTAATTTATATTATTTTTTCTTAGAAAACGCTTTAAACGTCTTTAATAATGAAAAAATTGTTTTTCAAATTAAATTTTCTCAATTAATAACTTTTACTCCAGATGACATAACGATAGCCATTTGCCCTGGTATTGGCAACAGCTCAGAAAGTGTGTACATTAGGACATTCGTACATTTTGTGCAATGTCATGGATATCGATGCGCAGTACTTAATCACGTCGGGGCCCTTTCCAGTGTCAAGATTACGGCACCCAGAATATTTTCTTACGGTACGTGTGACACACACACAATCTATAAAACTTATCTTACTAGAACGAGGTGATCGATTGAGAAAAATTGGCGGATAGTAACTACTTCCTATATTGCGCGAGTATGTACACATCGCAAGAATGTTAAGTAAATTATATAGCTATAGAAAAAACTACTCCGATGTAGATTCGTGAAACTTTCCGGGTTACACTGTTAGTACGTCTTACAATTGTATTCATAAATGTGATTGATATAATCGATAAAAAAATTTTTCAACAAAAATGATGAAGAAATTGTAATCAAAATTATGCATTTATACTTCGCATTCTGTATCTTTTTTCTTTAAATACATATTTCTTAAATAAAATTTTATACATATGTTTAAAAAAATACTTCTTTTTTATTTTATGTACATTTTATAAACAGGTCACACGGACGATTATAGCGCGATGCTACAACATCTAGTAGAACAACACCCTAACACCAAAATAGTTTGTATCGGATACAGTTTAGGCGGTAATTTAGTAACAAAATATTTAGGAGAACGCGGTTCCAACAAATTGCCTAATATTATAGGAGGGATATCGATTTGTCAAGGATACAATGCTCTCAAGTAAATATAAATGGATATCTTTGATTTACAATTAAAATGAATTGATAAGAGGAATATTATTTGCTGTACACGTTTTTCACAGAGGAACCAAAATTCTATTAAATTGGCAAAACTTTAGACGTTTTTATCTCTATGTAATGACTGAATCGATGAAGAATCTTATTCTAAAACACAAAAATATGCTTTTGTCTGAGGATGTAAAACAAAGATGTAATTTGAACGAGCGAGACATAATTTCTGCTGCGACGTTACCTGAACTGGACGAAGCTTATACGAGAAGGGTAAGTTTAATTCTTTCAAACACACAATTATAAAATTTAAATAATGGATTCGATTTTTATAACATGTTTTGTTGTTTAGGTACACAATTTTAGGTCTGTGCAAGAATTGTACAAGTGGAGTAGTTGCCTCTTTTATCTAGATAGCATTACAACGCCGATGGTATTCATCAACGCGTTGGACGATCCTATCGTGCCGGAGGTGTTGTTAAATCCAATCAAAGACCACGCGGGTGAATATCTAAACATGTAGTTTGTGCATGTATAGAAAAATAAATAATAAATAAAAATATACTAATCTCTCATATTTTTTTAATTTCAGCAAATCACTTAAATACATTGTATGTGGAACTAGCTCATGGAGGTCATCTAGGTTTTTACGAAGGTGGTCTTCTGTATCCAAATCCTATAACATGGCTGGATAGAACCTTAGTGTCCCTCGTGGGATCTCTGACTCTAGCGCACGCGGACAAGGCTCTTAAAGCCTCTTAACCCAATTTAGTTTGGTCAATGTATTTATGTTGTTGGACATTTATCGATATCGTATCACACATTTTGATCTTGTGAGATCAAGCACTGTGCACCTGATTCACATTTAGATAATCGGAAAGATTTATAACGAGATGATCTGCAACAAGACTGCAATGAAAATGGACACAGCAGATTGTAATTAATAAAAGTATCTGGTACATGCTTTGATTGTTTCACAAAGTGAATAGACAGTATCTTTCACAAACGATTCAGAGGGAATAAATGATAAGCGCGACTGTAAAATAACAAACGTTTGCTCACTAACATTTTTTAAATTGAGTATAGTTCAGGAAAGCTAGCCAAATTGCGTAATCCTTTATATGTAGTCATAAATAGTAAAATTTTTATTATGCAATGTGGCACAATCAAAATTAGCTTAATTATTTGAAAAAGGGAGTAGAAACTAAATGAATTTTCAATATTTTACTAAATACTAACGCTTCTTTCTCAGGGATCTTCTATAGGGCAACAATTTGATAGCAGGACTTTCAATGGTCCTTAACAAGTTACTAGAGATGCTCTGTATAAGGATTCAATCATGAATACATACACGTTGGATGTGAGTTTGATGCAATACAGAGTTTTGTGTACTTTTCACTAAGAAAACTTGTATTTATGTACAATATGTATTAATATAAGATGTACATCGACTTAAAACATATTTATAAGCACATCTTAAATGTGTTTATTCTAAGACTAGTATTCAT
Organism: Trachymyrmex cornetzi; assembly: GCF_001594075.2. Taxonomy (NCBI): domain Eukaryota; kingdom Metazoa; phylum Arthropoda; class Insecta; order Hymenoptera; family Formicidae; genus Trachymyrmex; species Trachymyrmex cornetzi. The sequence continues at coordinate 26,898 of NW_017295572.1, forward strand.
AATGGGTTCTTATATTTAAGATCACTTTCAGTACAGTCTTAAGATGTAAGAGCATGAACTAATCACAGAGCCGTATTAGAACCTTGAGACATTACTTAATACAGTCTTAAAATAAGAACGGACTCTATGAATACCGACCTAAGATTATTAGCTTTATCGATATGGAAGACTTACCGCTGTTGTATATATATAATAAATGATGTACGTTATTTATTAATCCGGAATTGATGATAACGTTAAATTTGCAAGGAAACTTATTAAATCAAGTTCGGTATCAAATCTAAAATATAAGTTTGAAGTTGTAAGTATATTTAAATGTATACACGAAATTTTGTAAATAATACATTTTTAGCTAAAATTACTACGAAAAGTATTGAGTTTAACAAATTCAACATTATTACTGCCGGATTAATACAAATACTAGTTTACAAGGTTTTGTGCAAGAGTATGACAGCTGTTTCTAGGGTAATTTTCACATTGAATACGAATCTACCATTGAAATATTTCCATCTGATTTTTGAGATATAAGAAAAGACTTTCCAATATATACATTAAAATTTTATTGAAATTAGAAAACATCAGAAGTGTTGAGTGTAATTTTTGTTTTTTTTTTATATATAACTTTGTGTGTGTATGTGTGTGTGTGTGTGTGTGGAGCAGTTTTACGTATTAGAGTTCAGCAGCACCTAACATGTTTCCGTTCTAGTATTCCTGCTAACGTTTCACAATTATCACATCCTGGTGCAATGTTTGTTTTGGTCATCATTTGTCGCACCTAAATTATTTGGAAAGAATTGGGTGTGAATGCAAAAAAATATAAATTTTTACACATGTATATAACGATACTATTTCATAATAATTTTTTTAATAGGTCTATTTTAACGGTGCTACATCAACGTATTATGTCTTAAAAATTCAATCTAATGGATTATTTTTAACAGCAGATTCGAACTCAGCGCTTCAAAATACGTTAAAAAAGCTGTTTCTTCCTTACACTAAAAATTATTTAAAATTTGTAAACTGATGTAATTTGTTTGCATTGTAATATGCAAATTTATTTATAATATCAAATAGGAGACATCTTCAACATGATCAAAATGCGATTGTATCCGCATTCGATAAGTGATATATATTACTTAATTATGTAGATATTAATCACTGTGAGGTATATCATGCGTCGAATTATTTTACAGTATATTATAGTATATTTGTTAATTATTTGATTTAACGTGTGTTCTTATTACTATGATGCAATGATGCAAATGTACAATTGTACATATGTTAATTGCATTTCATACATTGTGTCCATTCACGAAGTTTAAGTTTTATTGAATTTTAGTCAAAAATTGTATAATATAACAAATTAATACTATATCGAGTGATTATATCGTACATTTACCGTCGTGATAAAAAGTACCAAATATTTCTTAATTTCACATTTTATATTCCATATTGATAAAGTTGATATGCAATATGTAATAATTTCTGACGTCAGATAATATATTTCAATTTGTAGGTTTATTAATATGTGTCGATCTTAAGGTTTAACTGATATTTATTTCCTATTGTAGTGATTTAATGATAATATTTCTTAAACGGTACTAATGATACGGATGATTTCACATTAAATTAGGCAGCAAAGAAGCGAATATTTTAGTTCTTTCTAAACTTATTTACATTTGTATATAATATATTTATTTAAAACTTTAATGCCATAATGATAACGCTTTCTGAGATATCAAACTTTGCGTATTTTGATATTACAATGTTTTAAATAACGTTCCAATTTCCAAAAACAAAAAAGATAAAAATTTCTATTTAACATAAAAAATTCAAGGACCAATTAACCAACTTAAAATGCATTTATTACACAGAATAGATTTTTAAATAACATTTCTATTTAAATATACTTTCTTGAGATAGTAGTTTTTTCTTCTAAAGTTATTTTCTTTTGTTTCTTTTATGATATTAAAATAATATTTCTCGATTTAAGATAAGCCTAAATAAAAATTGTGATTTTTAAGAATCTTCTTTTTAAATAAAGTATAATTTAATGTAGTATATATAATCTTGTGCTAAAACAAAGTTTATATGATGCTTTTTTAGCAGCGCACTAATCTTCTAACAAATGAAAACTAGTAGTTAGAGAAAATTTAATTTTATGAGTTATATTTCTTCAACTGCTAGTTGTCTAAAAAAATATAATTCATAAAATTCAAACCTTATATCTATAAAAGTTCATCGAATTAACATTTTAGTAATATAAATAAAGGGCTATGAACTAAAATACCAAAGGTATTCGAGCAATAAATATGAAATATATATAATTATAGAATTAAATTTTTCTTTTAACTGCTAGTGTTCTAGTTCGCTAAAAGACTAGCATAATAGTTGTTAGTAAAACAGCATTGTGTAAACTTTGCTTAATAATTAGTAATGTATAAGCCGTGCAGTTTTTATTTCTTAGAGAAATTAAAATAATAGTGTTGGGATTTCGTTGCACATTTCAGCCGATTTTCAGCTTGATCGATCGGCATTTAGGCTGCGCGCGGGTTGGTGAAGTGACGAGCAGGAACCAAGTTGAAAATCAACCGAAATGTGCAACTAAATCCCAATACTAAAGTAATATAAACAATTTAAATAAATTATGTTCCTCTTCTTTGTTTCTTAAAACTTTTCTAAGTTTTCTGTTTTTCACACTTTGATTTTTATCATGACATTTTCTTCTCTTATTTTCTCTCACTCTATTACAGATATAAATATTGTACCTTAAATAAATTTTGATGTGTGAAAGTACAATTTTGTTTAGTTTAAACATGTATTAAAATTCAAATTATTCTACTTTTCATGGAATTATTACATATGCTATGATTTATAGCTGAAAGTAATACTTCTACAAATCTCTTTCCGATGAAATATATGTATGCAAAAGAATGCGTTGTTTTTTTATTTTTATTCAAAACTAATTTTTTTTATTTATCTGATGTTTTACTTTTAAACATTTTGTTTCCCTTTACTGTGTTTGGAATCTGAAAAACGCTGAAAGTTATATAATGAAGAAAATATAACATTTATTAGATAATTCTAAATATTTTTAATAATTTTTAAAAATAATTATTTGAAAAAACTTCATTGTTAACTAAAGACAACTAAATGATTTTTTATCAAATGTTATCTTAATACATAAAGAATAAATGCATAGGAATACATAATCTTATATATTTAGGCCCAGTTTCACAACTCACGGTTAACTCTTAACCGAGGTTCAACTTATTTCTCATCTTTTTCCAATTCTAGAATTGAAAAGAGATAATGAATAAGTTAAAGAGTTAACCGTCAGTTGTGAAACTGGGCCTTAAAAAAACAACATACGAGATATAGAATTACAAAATTCAGAAGAGAACGTAAAATGATTCGAATAATTTGCTCTACATTGTCTACAACAATTATAAAATCACGAATTACTTTTTATGTTATTAATGTTGATTATTGTGTGTACAACATTAAATTTATTTTACAACATTTTATTTATTTTTGAATATTCTCATCAAGGTATACTTCTAATTCTTTATTTCGATCTATTTTCACAAACTGTAAAAGATATATTTTTGAAACTTGCAACTTAAACTTAAAAATTCGATATGTTTTTAAAAAACACCATGATTACGGCACATTGAAATATATTATAATATACAAGGTGTTCCAAACTTTTTGACACATTGTGGGTAGGTAGACCGGACAAACTGAAAAGTCAAAAAGTTTAGAACATCCTGTATATTATAGTTAGTATATGTTTTAATATTATATGCAATTATAACAAATTTTGAAAAACAAAAAAATATTCTCATTCATTTGTTTTCCTATTTAACGTGAAATCATGTATTCACCGAACGATTGGTTCTTATGAATTCATAAATAAGAATCAATCGCTTAATGAGTAGTCTGTATTCCAAAACCCATCGAAGAAAAAGCGTTGCAACCTTTTAGTTGCGGACTATACAATTTTTCAACAGCAGAATAAAGCTGATCACGTTTCTGCTTAAATCATTTATTTTATACAATAAAAAGCGATTTATACATGACCAAATCGAGTAATGTCGTAGATTCAAATATTTATTTTTATGGTAATTTATTCAGAAAATTCCAATCTACAATATCGGAATAACGCAAACATTCATATTCAGTATGGTAAATCAAATATTTAAGCTCTCTTTAATCACTTGAAAGCAATCTCCATAAATATGTCAAACTATGACCGATATTCATAGTCTGTTTTTATTTCAAGACTGTCTTAAGTAATGTCTTAAGAGAGACACTAATGTGGTCCTCTGATTGATTCATGACACTTCAAGGCTGAACTTAAGACGGTCTTAAATATAAGATCTGACTATGAATACCGGCCTTATGATACTATTATATGTATAGTATCAAGTATCAATAAATAAATATCAGACACATTTATAAATTTTATTTGTACAATTTTGGAAAAATGACGAAAGACAATAAGCCCTAAAATATACATAAAATTGAATAGTTTTTATTCGCAAATTATTCTCGATCTCTTTGGATATATAATGTATATTTATTTCTTACTAGTATAAACGTATACCTTTGTAAAATTCAATGATTCAATTTTCTCTTTATTTATAAGCATTTTCCATTTATCTATATACTAAATTGATCTTGATACAAATGTACATTGATAATATCATACATTACTCAAAATGTAAAATTAGCTAAATTTGATATATATATTGAATGTTACAAATGTGTTATGAATGTTTGATGTTTGTTGTTGACATATATATGTTACAACATGTACATATATATGTTACATAATTTTGAACGTTCAAAAAATCATAATAAATGCAAATTTCTTTAACAAAAATAATTCTACATAATGAGAAAAAATAAAAATGTACAAATTGAATTAAGAGTTGTTTAGAAATCAAGGAACGATGATTTCACATATAATTTCATCGTTACAATTTTATCTTTACTGCGACTGATAGATGTAATTTAAGGTAATTATGTCAATTTGCATGACTAAACGATTTCTCACATTGATTAATTCTTCTCTATGTTGTGATACAAATTGCATTTGGAAGTGAATTGCAAACACACATTTTTCTAACTACCATATTATTCAATAGCGACAATTTTGTTTAACAGAATGTATATTCTAGTTGCAATTACATGTGGCTATATGTGAGATTTTATCTTACATATATGTGTATATCTGTATACGAATCCTAGAATGTAAGAGAATAGAGAAAAGATCTATTTGCTGATCGCAAGATTTAAATCGAAGCGCATAGGATGATTTTGTTGAGCTTGCAAGAAAAGAAATTTGTTATTTCATCCTACCATTTAATATCAATTATCGTGTATGCGATTACATGCGATTCTTATCAAATATTGTAATCATCAGTGCACAGTTGCAAACATTGTTAAATTGAATTCCACGAAAAGTCATATCTTCTTTTATCAAAAATTTTTAACGCGTAAGGTAATATTAAAAAAATATTACATAATTACATAAATAAAAAATATTTACGAAAGCGAATACTTTCAAATAAATGAGCGCAGCTATATATCATCGCATCTTGATTTTAATTTCAACAAAAAGACTGACATAATCGGAAAAATTGATTAATATAATTGAATAATTATATACATGTACATTATATATATTAATTTATTAACTAATATATATAATTATAATGAAGAATTCAATCAATTTTCTAATGACAATTTACATTTCATGAGAGCATTTTTGAACTACCTATGTGCACTTGCGCAACACAAGCAACAATCTGTTGCGTTTTTTAAGATTGCAATATTTTATTTATAAAACGACGAATTATATTTTTAAACAAGCGTGTTTAAAGACCAAGTTTGATTTGAGACTATTACTTTTTCGAGTGTCACATAAGGATATCTCTTTATGTTATTTGTATTTTGTATACAACATTCCGATGGAGGAAGAATAATTATGAATATACGTAACTCGGATGTCATTCGAGATGTTATACGCCAAGATAAATCTCGTTAAGTTACGTATGTACACGAATGTAAATTATTTTGTATAATGACACAATATAAATGTTGTGTGACATAAAGTGTGACATAGAATGAGTTTTCCTTATTGTTATTTCCCTTTTGCGTTTATAATTACATTTATTAGCATGTATTCAAGGATATACTAAGCAAATTGAATTAAACACGGCATAGAAACACTATTTTTTAAGGAGTACTTACCTATAATGCCGCGTATATTGTACATAATGAGATACTTTTTCTTTATGAATTCCAGAATACACAAAAGTCGCGATTCACTGAACAGTATTATGAGCCGATGCAATGAGTAGTTCGTGACTCTTCTTTTATGCAATTTGAAATTCCTTGAAAGAAAGTGCTCCAATTCTAGTAACACTGAGTGTGTGTTGACATGTATTTTATAAATAGGCTGCGGATATTTATGCAAAATACTTAATTGAATATTAACCATCGGACAGTTTTAGCAGTCGATCGTTCGTTAAAAAGTTATTAATTTATGCATTTTATGCATATTTTGCATTAATTAATAACTCTTAAATATTCAGTTAAGTATTTTACATAAATATCCGCAGTCTATTTATAAATATGTTTAAAAAATATGAAAAAACTTAGTGTATTTACTTATTTATTAGATTGTTCGAAAAGTTCACAGAGACTTAAAAAATGGCCAATGGTGAATTTTTCATTTCGGGTTTATGCCACATTTAATTATGTCCTGGATTAATGCTTAGCATTTCTGTCTCTCTTCTTCTCTCTCTTTTTTCTCTCCTGCCCCTCGTCTGTTTCTTCTCGCTTTCATTTCTAGATTCAGTAGTTATCTTTTCGTTGACGGTTTATTTCGAAATGGTATATTATACGCAGTATATGCTGTTTAAATTGCGACCGGAGAGAAACTTTTTATTGCAGCTCGTATAAGTATGTCAAGTTTTATATCAAGTTTATGATGAGTTTTGCATATTTTTTGAAAGATGATGCTTCAACGTAAAGTATTATAACAAAATTTGTGCATATACGAAGTATTGCTTATTCTATGCAATTTTTGGGTAAAGTAGCAAAAAGAATTTATGCTATTTACAGAAATGGTACGAAAGTGTCCCATCAGTAAGCAAAATGTTATAACAGAACGTCGGTGTATTCGATCAGAAATGTTAGCAGACCAATATCAACTGCGGTCGCATTCTACTTCTGTTTTTTCGATAGAAATCGTTTATATATAATGAGATAGCAGGTTGCCAGTAGAAACCGAGCAATGTTTGCGCGTGTGGGATAATCTAACGGTAGAAACCAAGCAAGATGCAAATCCTGCTCGATATCTGCCGTCAATCTGATTAGCATGTCAGTAGACACTTTTGTCTACTGACATATTTCTGGCAACAGTTTGCCGACATCATCAGATATTACAGACTCTGTGAAACTTGTTGCCTTTCTGTCATCAGAAATTGATAGTATACTTTGCTTAAAATCTATTTCTGCAGACTTGACTATCTGGAATCGTATAAAAATAACTTGCTTGATACATACATGGAGATTTTATGTTAAAGACCGGAATTGTTCAAACAAACAGCTGTTGATAATGAAATAAAGTCTCTTAATGCAAAACATAGCGTGTAAATAACAATTTCTTCTAACAAATAAGAATATTGCTAGTATTTTGTATATCATTTTATTTCAAAAGGCTATTGGAGTTATTATAATATAAAATTTTCTATAGAGGAATTTATTTTTGATCATAGATCATGTCTCTTTTATTTTAAAAAATGAATACATGTTATAAATATACACGCCTGATTCATGTAAGTTTTTTACTTAGAGGAAGTGCTAAGAGGAATTCCCCGCTTATCGGCAGAATATTTTTTTGGTATTCATTTCTGTCTAGTTTACAATAATATGTGAAAAATTGATTTACTAACTGATATAATTAATACATACATACGTCTAATTTATCAAATTGTTGAAATGCATCATAAGCAGGTATTTTTTTTGTAGAGCAAGCGTATACAAATTATGTCAATCAGTAAATTAATTTTTCATATTATTACTTTGATAAACTAGACAGAAATAAATATTTACAATGATAATGAATACTATAACAAATTTTCCCAACATTAACGATACTGCTGTGTTGATAATATATTAACAGATAATGCATTGATACGACCCGGGCGCGCACCAAGTTTTTTCTTGATTGTTCAAAGAACACATAAAAGTCATCAAAAAATAAAAATAAGTATAAAAAATGACTCAACAAATTTCAAATTAGTATATTGATTAAGAACAGCTACGAGCCAAAATAAAACACAATATTGTAACATAAAAATAAATTCAGAATAAAAGTAGAAATAAAATTAAAAACAACATATATTTAACGAAGAAAATAGCCTACATTAACTGAGATAAAAGCCTTACGTTTCGACCGCTTTCGGGTCATTATCAAAGTTCAAAATTTAAAATATATATAATTATTCGGTAGTGTAAACAATTAACATAAGTATCAATTTAAAAAATAATTACAAAAGACCTTCGTTGTTGAGGCCGAACTATTGTAAGTAAGTCGTCGACGCAACGCAGTTCTCGAATTCATGTAATGACGCTTGTTTTAACATCCATTAATGCAGTTAGAATCGTCAAAGTGCCGATGTACATCATAAGTCCCAAATAAATGAAGATGACAAAATATTCAAAATCGATGGGAAAACAGTGATAATCTTATGTCCTTCACATAATTAAATTTCGGTTTCTTAAAAAAAGCAGTACGCAGTATATAAAATAGAAATTATGTCCAAAAAACGCAATATCCATATTTAAAAAAGAAAACGTATATCAATTAAAGTTCATTAAACAAGAGATTTATTCTAACCAAACGATCAGAGAATTATTCTCTGGTTAGAACAAATCTCTTGTTTAATTGACTTTAATTGACTTTAAGTTTTCTTTTTTAAATATGGACATTGCATTTTTTGGACATAATTTCTATTTTATATACTGTGTACTGCTTTTTTAAGAAACCGAAATTTAATTATGTGAAGGATATAAGATTATCACTGTCTTGCCATCGATTTTGAATATTTTGTCATCTTCATTTATTTGGGACTTATGATGTACATTAACACTTTGGCGATTCTAATTGCATTAATGGATGTTAAAACAAGCGTCATTACATGAATTCGAGAACTGTATTGCGTCGACGACTTACTTACAATAGTATGGCCTCAACAATGAAGGTCTTTTGTAATTATTTTTTAAATTGATACTTATGTTAATTATTTACACTACCGAATAGTTATATATATTTTAAATTTTGAACTTTGATAATGACCCGAAAGCGGTCGAAACGTAAGGATTTTATCTCAGTTAATATATGTAGGCTATTTTCTTCGTTAAATATATGTTGTTTTTAATTTTATTTTTACTTTTATTCTGAATTTATTTTTATGTTACAATATTGTGTTTTATTTTGGCTCGTAGCTGTTCTTAATCAAAAAATAAAGTAAGAAATCTATTTTAAAGCAGAGAATTTTTATTTTTAAAGTAGGAAATTCTTTTTAAAGCAGAGATTTTTTGTTTTAAATATACTTAACGTTAATATAATTGTGGGGTAACCCTCGCTTTTGTTTTGAACCTTTTTGGTAATAACTTTTAAATGAAGGACGAGCACCAACTGAAACCATCTGAAGGTCACTCAGGGTCATGACAACATATGCCAAGGTCAAGATCATCCGAGCTGTGTCCGTTATTGTCGATATTTACAGGGTGAGTTCAAAAATTACTTATTATTCATAAAAACATTTTCATTAATAACTTTTTAATGAATAACGAGCGACGGAAAGAGTCAGTGATCTTGACCTCCTTGAGGGTCAAGGTCAAGGTCACTCGGAGGTCATTTGGAGCAGGCTATGTAAAGGTGAACATTTACTAGTTCATGCTCTATGGCTTTGAATATTCGCATTTAATTAAATATTTATTTATATTTTTAATTAGTTTTACTTTATTACGCATTTTATATTGCTTTATATTAGCACTTTCTATCTTATCGTCGGCATATGGCTTATATTTGCTTTAGGATCATTATGATAATTTATTATCTGATGTATGTATACCTGACTAGGAATTATATTCTTATTTTTTCATCATGGTGTTTCAGTCAGAAATGATAATGGAATTGACATCGAATCGATGTCGATTTGATGCTTCCGACATCGTACGACGATAAAAATAAATTTACACATTTTTTATAGTTTTATTAATGAGAAATATAAAAAGGAAATTTAAAAAGAAAGTATATATCTGATCATTCATAATGTTTTTTTTTTCGTTTTATGGGTGGATTGTTCCACCTTTCGGTAAACTTCAGCTAACTGTCTTACTCTCTTACTCTCTTATGCTTTTATTCTTTCGTTTATCCAGTAGGTAAATTTATAAATTTCCACATAGTTTATCGAAGATGAAACAACTAGAATTAAAAGAATGAGAGAATAAAGTCTGATTAATATGTATTAAAAAATAAAATAATGGTGAAGAATACTTACGATCCTTGACATTTATTATTAAGACATCTCCAGATGTGATATAGAACTAAACGTTCGCCAGCATTAGCAAATATCATATATGCCCATAACATACATAATAATTATTCATATTGAATGTAGATCAATATTTAGCGAATGTGTACAAAGTTGGCATATACAATGGCCATATTTATCGCCTTTATAGACAGATGTTCAACTGATCTGGAATGCACTCTTCATTGCCAATTTAAAATTTCTTCGCCGCCGCGCCGTGAAAAATCGATTTCAATCAATCGATGAATCTGTAGCGAAAAGTAGGCGATCTTTTTTACCTTTAATAATATCTACGCTGCATGAAGCCTGTACCTCTTTGTACATAATATCACCGTGTTAAATATGTCAGTTGTAGCACGAAATTTCATTAATTACGACCTGAAAAAATTTACATGAATTTACATAAAATATTAAACCGATACACAAATCGCATATGTGGGATCGCGCATTTATTTGAATTTCTGTCACAACGCTTAATTTATTTAGATTGATTTGTATGAATGATTAATGAACACATGTGGCGTTGATCGTCAACAACGCAGGTAGTCAATGAGTACCAATGAATTTATCAGTCAGGTTCCTCCTTCTATGTATAATGATGGTTCCTATGGTAAGAATCATTCAGTGGAGATCGAGCAGCCGCGACGATCACACAGAACTTAGCATAACTTTCCTTCGAGGCGCTGTGGTCGCGTGACTACTAAGTCAAGATTTGATAACGACGATAATTAGCGGCAGTAATCACGACCATGGCTAGGACATTCTTATTCATTTTGGCGATCTTGATCTATGGCCAGGCGACTTTCGGGTACCCCAGTGATGTCACGTCATCGACACAACAGCACATGCAAAAATCCTGGCAACGTGAATCGTATTGGCAAATACGACGGAAACTGTTGTTGGATGAAAAGCAAGAGTCCTTGGGCGGTGATCTGGAACTTAGTCCCATCGAAGCTAAGGCCAATGATGTTCTAATGAAAGCAAAAAGTCGAGAAATCTACGATGGTTCGATCCTTTCACTTACAATCATTAGAACGGGATCAGTTCGCGACTGACCACCGCGTTTATCTTGTTCGCGATGAAATAAATTCAAAGAAAAGATTAATATTTAAAAATTATTTTAGATTCTTTTTTTCAAATGGAATCCGTAAACGTCATTCTGTGAAATCAATTTTGCAACATGAAAATTCAAAAGAATTTTTATTTAGTGTACATAAATAAAAATGTGTATAATGTCATCTTCATCGCATTAATTCTTTCATGAAACGAATCATGGCTTATATATCTAAAATTCTTCTTTTTAAGAAAATTCTATGTTACAGCATACTTATATATTATCTAACTCCAATAATCTGATCCTTTAAATTATGTTGAGAAATATGCGTTTTTCCAGCGAGCTGTCATATTATAAATTAATGATTTGTCAGCTGCGTGTTATTAACGATTGTGCACAAACCATGAACTTATACTGTGTGAACTAAATGTGAGAATATCCACTTTTACGACGGATATGAGAAATAATTTGTCGAATGTGATGCTCAGTGACATAATATTTACCAAAAAAGAATATTTTACATATTAAACATTTTTCAACAAAAGCACAATCTATAAAGTATAACACAGTGAACCATTACACTTTTGTTGTTTGCTAATGTTAGATAAGGATAAAATGAGTCTCTGTGTTGTAGTGTTAATTATATGTCTTTTATTGGAAAACATCCATTTAAAGAAAATCAATGCTAAGAACTTGGCTTATAGAAGCGTAGTGAAAAAATGAATATTAACGAGGACTTCAAAGTTTGCGACCTTGCATAATTCTAATATTTTTCTTGTTTGGTTTACAATACTGGAATCCTGATATTTCTGCAGGTTTTATAACCGGTAATACCTTTTTGCCGTCGTTTAACTTTATGGAAGTGATATCGAAGATCGAGAAATCTGAGGTGTTCAAGATTCTGCGCGATATGCCTAAAGGTGCTGTTCTCCACGCTCACGAATCTGCCATGGCCTCGTTCGACTATCGGTTCAACAATTTGACTTATCGCAAGAACCTATACGTGTGCGTTAAGAACGGCTCTGTGAATCTCAAATTTTTTAATAAACCTAACAACGATTGCCACTGGGAATTACTGAGCAATGTACGGAAAGATCCGGCCCGGGCCAAAGATATTAATGAAAAGATCAAGCAATCCATGACCATGATTACGAAAAATCCGAACAGCGATTATAATACCGTCGACAAGGCATGGGAGAAGTTCAATAGCCTCTTTGGCTCTTTAGGTTACTTATCACATCGACCGGCCTACGAGGATCTCTTTTATCGCAATCTCCAGGAACTTTACGAGGACAACGTAATGTACGCGGAAATACGAGCGACATTATCGACATTGTACGATAGTTATGACGGCAAGTCGTATGGAGCGTTGGAAAAAGCACAAATCCAGAAAGACGTCGTTGATAGGCAAGATGCTTCCTTTTTTAAATTATCTTATTTCTGTAACTTCAGATAAGCATAATAAGTAAGTAACATAAATGTAGTAATTAAACATGATATCACAACAATTTTTCCTATTTTGAAATTAACAATCTCGAGAAGTTTCTTCGGAGAAGTTATTCCGTTTTATTAGTTATTCCAATATTCAGCGACTGCGCCGAGAAATATTGTAATACGAATAAGATAACATAATAATGGACGCGACAGGTTTATGAAGGATCATCCTGATTTCATCGGCGCTAAAATTATATACGCGCCAAGTCGTGCTGTTGACCAGAGTAAATTCGACTACTATCTGAAAACATTGACGCAGTTAAAGCAACGCTTACCAGATTTTATAGCTGGCTTCGACTTGGTCGGCCAGGAAGATAAAGGGAAACCCCTCATCGAATTTGCAGACAAATTGAAAAGCGTTGATCCGAGCATTCCATTCTTCTTCCATTCCGGTGAGACCAACTGGAACGGGGAATCTACCGATTTGAATCTCTTCGACGCTATCTTGCTCAACACCAAACGCATTGGCCATGGGTAAATAAAGCAAATACTAAAAAAAAAGTAAAAATTAAAAGGTCCGAACTGAAACACTGATAAAGATAAATTTAAGAAGTCAAATTAGATATAAGTATAAAATAAAAAATAGATACAAGTATAAAATAAAATATAGATACAAGTATGAAATAAAATATAAGTATAAGTATAAGATAAAAAAAATGTTTATAACTTGGAAAGGAAGCGTTTCCGAACCCATGTTTATATGACTTTTTTCATCCTTACAATGAATGAATAGGAGTATACTCTTAAAGTTTAGCCAACTATTTCTGAAACACGCTGTATATATAAATTTTTATTACAAAATTGTAATGAAATGTAAAATGAGTTATAATATATCAAACATTTATATAAAATATTCCAGCCTAATTAATATAGCAAATTTAAATATTGATGGTTTTAAATATCGATGATATTTCTCTATATAGATATGCGTTAACGAAGCACCCACTCCTATGGAAGTTTGCGCAGCAGTCAAATATAGCGGTAGAGGTCTGTCCTATCTCAAACCAGGTTCTCGGTCTTGTTGAGGACATGCGGAATCACCCTGCTGCTAATTTGTTCGCAAAAGGATCGCCAGTGGTAGTCTCCAGCGATGATCCCGGATTCTGGGGTGCCAAGGGACTGACCTACGACTTTTACGAAGCCTTTATGGGTATTATGAGTGCCAATTCAGATCTCAGAAGTCTCAAGCAACTGGCAATGAATTCGCTGATCTATAGCAGCATGGACGATCAAGAGAAAAAGAAAGCGATGAGTCGATGGCAAGTGAAGTGGGACTCTTTCGTGTCTAAACTGGCAAAATCAGCTTGATGACGAAAAATGCCTCTTTTTTAACCCTTACCGTACCATCTACAATTTGGTGCCTCATCCATACCATCAAGGGTCACTTCAAATCTCTTCGTTTTTTCACCTCTTCAAAATAATTTTAAAAAATCTCTAAAAATTTACCAACATACTTTCAACTTTCTAGAATAAATATTGACTCTTTATTTTGGAAAATAATAAAATAGTATAATTTATAATTATCGAAAGACTCAAAGAAACTTGCACGAACAGGAATTGCAGCTCGGTCACTAGTTACCCATATTAGTACGGTAAGGGTTAATGTTGATATAAGCAAAAATAAAAGAATATTTTTAACAAAACAATAGGTGTCATATAATTCGGCAATATATCAGAATATTTAGAAGCAATATTTTTAGTGGAATACTAAAATTGTGTATTAACATTACGGAATTGTTATCTAGAATTCTTATCTAAGAATTTTATATATGAATTGTTATATACCTCATCATATTTTTTAACGATGTATCTTAACGATGCATTGCGTGGAAATGTTTATAATGTGCTTAAATAGATTATGCTTACTGTGAAAAAAGCCTATTATTATAAATGTAGATGGAAAAAATACCGCACCGCGCGCGCGGCGCGCGCGTTATGTTTTGTATAAGAAGATATAAAAAATGCAGAGCAAAATAAATATTATTTTTTCATTACATTTAATGAGATAGTTGATCAGTTCGATGCTTGCTGCAGGAGGTTATAAGCCGAATAAGAAGTCCTGCAAATCTACGGAAATAAGATATTGCATCACTGTGAAACGTTCAAAAGATATCTATTTACATTTATGTTAATTTGTGGAATTGGCTTCTATCTTAACTCAAAACAAAAATAATTATCGCAATAATTTTTGTACCTCATAAATTTCGCAATACACTTTGTGTACTTGGCGTTTACAACGCTCGCGAGAATTATTTTGTTCTTGTTTAACATTTGATAAACAACATGAATGAAGTAATTCTAGAGTTGCGAGCATCAAGTAGAACGCATAATATACATAAAATATATGTTTCACTTACTTTCATTTACTTACCCAAGTAAAAGTATTAAGAGATAACGCAAATACCCCATGATAAGAGAACATTATTCCTTTTTGACTGCTTATCATAATCAGCATCAGCGATCTGCGTTCTCGCGGTGTCACCATTGTCCAGTCACAGGAATAAACAGCTGTTGCAATGTCTTTACTCTGCGAAGAAAATTCTCAAAGCATTAGCCAATTGATCTTATATTTGTTCACGTGGAGATATTAATTCTATCCATTATGAGATAATGTTCGAATAATCATCGGAAGCTGTTTCCTTATTGAGTTATAATTTTATTTACAATATATTCTTCGCAACAGGTATGCTTAACGAGCATTAACGCGTGCATAATACGTTGGTGGCCAAATCCAGAGACAGCTGAAGCTAAGATTTAATAAATTATACTTAAAAATATAGTACAAATGTGATGAAATTGCTTCCTGAATATTGACTACGTCTTTATCAAAATTGTCTTCCCCTACTTCTATTGACACATATCTACACAATTTTTTTATTGTCTTCGTTCTTATTTATCATTTTAGTTGATATATAGATACAAATATATGTATACTTCTGAGGCGGCAAAATTATTTTTGCACGTGAACAGCCAACTCTTTTTACACGTTTCTGATTCTTTACTTTTTATTTCTTGCTTTTTACCTTTTAACTTTATCCTTCTTTACAACTGTTTTATCAATAATCGTGCTTCTTGTTACGTACGTCTTGTCTCTTTCGAAGCTGATCAACTTTTATCTTCAGTGAAAGAAAAAATAGGATAAAAAACAAAAAAGGAATAAATAAAAAGTACTAAAAAGCTAGTAACAGGAAGCAGTGAGCACATTGTAGATTAGATTTAAAACTTTCCAAACTTTCTATTTTCCATGTGAATGCATCTTCAAAAAGACTAAATTTTCATATACCATTTACAACGATACGCGCGCTTATATACCTTCAACTCAAGCTCGTTTCCGTACCAGCAGTAATAGAACAGTTGAAGCAGCATTCCGTTCAGATACATAAACATTGAAAAGAACTCAAAGCTGAGTAGTTTCTTCTGCAAGAATTAAATGTACGTCACATTGTCGAAAATACGTAAAATGTGATTCTTGCAATACCTTTGATATTAGGAAGATACTAGTACACACAATGAGCAGACTGAAGAAGAAGAAGATCATTATCGTCCACATGAACAAGGCTCGTATTTTTTTTACTAGAATGCTCACAAGCAAATGATGTTTCACACATTCCACAATCGATGCGCTTGTTTCTCGATTTTGTCCGGAAGAAATACGACCGGAGTTCTTCAAACTGTCTGTCAATCGGCAGCACATCAGCTCGATCTGCGCACAAACTTGAATTGTGAAGCCGTAAACGAGACAGTCGAAGGTAACATTAAGCATTATTCCGTAGAATAGGGTCAAAAATTGCTGCAGATACGTAGCTAAATATAAAAGAAGATTCGACACGGAATATGGGATGTATGTCTTCAACGGCAAGACGCGCTTGCCTCCCTTGAGTAATTCTAGAGCTGGCGTGACCATAAAGCCAAATCCAGTCATATACGATATCATCATGAATAGTATGCTGCTCCATTTAGCTGTTAAATATTTGGTTTTCAGTAAACGTTCTAGTTGAAGCTAATATTTAATTAATCTTCTATCTTTTGTTTCTCTATGACAATTAGGAAGAAATTAAGAACGCGTGTACATTATTGACTCACAATTAATTTTAATTGTTTAATTTTTTTAAATTTAAATTCTATTTGCGTATTTTTGCAATTCAATACATTTAATGAAAAAGAGGTAGAAAAGCTAAAACACAATGTTTTAACAAAATTTTACGTTTATCACATTTTTTCACATTTACCACATTTGCTAAAATTACATAACATTTAATTAACTGGTTAATATTTAAACAGGTGATTATTTTTTATTGTCTTTAATGATCTTTTTAATTGTCATTAATGATCTTTGATACATATTTCATGATAGGAAACATATACCTAAAGCAATATTGAGGAAATGGAAAGTTACTTTTTAAAAGTAACACGTTACAGTTACTCGTTACCGAGTAGGAAAAGTAACAAGTTAGCTTTGACCTTTACTAATTACCGATTTTTAAAAGTAACTTGTTACAGTTATCGTTACTTGAGAAAGTAACTTTTCGTTACCTTTCCGTTATTTTTTTTTAAATCGACCACCGCCGATCACAGCGAACGGACCTAGGGGTTTCTCTAGTCTCAAACGCTATGCACTGTAAAAAATTGTTGTGTAAAATTACAACTATCTGGATAATTTTGAGACCCTAAAATAGTTGTAAACGTCCACACGTTTGCAAATTTGCAATATGCAAATAAAAATAATTTCTTGGTTTGTAACTAAGCAGATTGTGGAAGTACAATTACAATGTGTATGTTTAGTTACAGGAAGAATAATATGACAATACATTTCGGACTATATATTATTATACATTTAACAGCAATACGCGAAAAATTTCTGTTATATTACGTAATATTACTAAAATTTGGATAATTACAGAAAGTATTCAAAATATCCTGCTATTTACATAATTTTCAATATAAAATAAAATATATTTACACAATAAAAGCAAATTTACATAATTTTTGGGGAATTTCATAATTTCTGTAAAATTACATAATTTCTTATATTTACAGGATTAATCATGTAATCTATTTTACATCTATTATATGTGTAAATTTACAAAATTTTTTTACAGTGTAAGTGGCTCATGTCGTATCATGTCCAATCATGTGCAAAGTAATGACAAAAGTAACTGTAAAATTCGTTACCGTTACCAAAAAGTGTAACTTCGTTACCGTTACAGTTGCTACAGAAAAAAAGTAACGTAGTTACCAGTAAAGTTACCAAAAACATAACTTGTAACTGTAACTTCGTTACAAGTAACGAGTTATGTACTTCTATTCCCTGAAGAAATATGCATACAACATATGTATCTGCGAATTACTCGAGTACCTCTACGGCTGTGCTGTTCTATTATCAGCTTTTCCATGGAATTTCTAGGCTGGCACATTTTTACACGCAGAGAATCCAACAAATCCGACAGTTCACTCTCTCGCAGCAAAAAATTCGCGTACTTCACGCACAGTGTTAAGAAAGTCAGTCCCAGGAAAAGCCCTTCGGTCAACTCTTGAACGTGGTCGCGCGTACGAATCACCTCTATTACATCGAATATCGTAAACTCATATATCAAGAGAAAAATTGCGTACCTGCAGATATCCACAGTTTTAAATAATCGATGAATAAACTGACGAGGAAGAGAAAGACTCAGGCATAGCAAAATTCACAAACCGATGCAAGAAACGTTTTATATATCACACACAATTTTTGTATGATATATTAATTATATTAATATATCACACACCGTATGATATATTAATTATATTAATATATCACACACCGTATGATATATTAATTTTAATATAACTGCTTCGTGTGTATGACATACCTGTAACAAAAACGCAAAAATCTGACGCATATGTTGTCGTCTTTGCGCTCTTTCCATGCGCCGCAAAAACGCAGAGCCTTAAAGTTTATTGGTAGAATGTCCATATCGTCATATTATTCTCGCGTAATTATCGAGACCTTATTCTTGTCCCGTTTCGCAAAATTTCTTCGTCTTTTAATATTGTACAAGTTTGATTCTCTTCTTTTATCGGGTAAAATTTCCGATGACGTTCCATCATTACGAGCTGCATTAGTAATGTTGTCAACCGCACGTTAAATTTTAATATGATCGAGTCATTTCTCTCATCGGAGCTTTTCTTCGATGTCGCATATGTTTCGTTCATTGAAGAATATAAATCGTTTTTATATAGTATGCTTTTAACATAAAATTATTGCATGTCTTGCAAAATAAGAATTTGTTGAATAACTCTTTTGCTATGCAATATTAAATATCCATAGGAAAACAGAGGCATAGAAAATAATAATAGACCGGCGAAAGGTATAGACTAGCGCTACATAAATGACAAACTGCATAGTCTGAAAGTGGAGAAGGTAAGAAGTTTTTACAAACTGTTCTCATTGACTAACACATCTGTTAGGATTGAGTTTGAAAACTGAAATTTAATTTCGGCGCGCAGTTTGCAGGATTGAAAATATAACATATAAATTCACACAAAATCATTTAAGCACCAAAAATCCAGTTTGACTGTTTAGGACTGTGCATCTTATTCTCTTTAGTGTAAAAAGTAATTATGTAAAAATGTGATATAAAGTTGGATTTTTTCAAAAAGTACTATATTACATCTTATATCTCTTATCTTATGTAAAATATAAAATATACATACAAAGCACATTTTAACTTTTTACAATACACGTGATGTATTTTAGTCAAAGTTTGCTGCAGAAGATTAAAAACTGATTAAGACTTAAAAATTTTGGAGAAAACAAAAATGTATTTACATTATTATAGTATCAAATATTTTACATAACTTCTTTTTATATCAATTAATTAATCAGTTTGAATCAATTTAATTCTTAATATCAATATGTATATTTAGATTGCTGCAACGACAATAAATTCGACATATTTTGTAATGTTGAAATCAGTTTTACATTTTATAAGCTAGCTTTACAGCAAACCATGTGAATATATTGTTCTCAACTTTACACCTATAGATAACGCAAAAATTCCACAGTGATAAAAGTAATTTCTTTTTAGCTGTCACAACGAACTTCAAAGATTTGCTCTTTTACAATGTTTAATTATTAAAATAAATATTATTTGCAATGTCCTTCTGTACTCGTCAAAAGTGAATGCTAATTATATATATTCGCATTTATATAATTTGACCTAATATTTTTTAATCAGCAACAAATAGAACAACTTGATTTGCGAAGCAGAGTTCGTCAAAGAAAATGTTAAACGTTATTGTATAAAACAGTGCTGCAATTTGTTGCAAGTACATCATTACATATTATATGGAAATGTTTTCAGGATGAAACAGAGAATGTACGATTTTTCGTGGGTAAATTCTATTCTCCTCATAATTCTAACAACGGCATAATTTAAAACCAATCAATACATCTAAAAACTTATTTAACATTAAATGCATCTGGCATGAATAAATAAAGCCAATACTCTGAAAAAAGAAAATTAAGAGATCTGGATTAGAATATATTAATAAAAAATAATTAAAATGATCAAAAAACAATTTATTACAAAATTATGTCAATTATTTCGCTTTAACTAAATTTTTATTACAAAGTTTTGTAAAATTGTGACACCATAAAATAAAACATTTATTTAGAATATTCCAATCTAATTAATACGGCAAATTAATTTTAAATAACAATCGTGATAACGAAATACCCACTTCTATGAAAGTTTGTACATTTAAATATCATGGCAGATATTTGTTCAAATCAAATTCTCAATAGAGACTCAATTTAATTCGCGATTACTAGAGTAGTTTTAATTACGTTTATAGTCGGGAAAAACAATTCGGCGCGCAGTGTGAAAAGACTACAATATGGTATATGTGCAAGTACATATATAATATATATTAGTAATACAAGATTGAATTATTTAAAGCAATGAAGATCCAGCTTCGACCGTAATAGGCATTTTTAATCTCTAGTATTGATTGTGTTCTGATCAACGACATATATACATAGACCAAGCATTCTGTCCTTAGCTTGAAGTCGGATTAGGATCCGTGGTGTCTCTTGTTATTTTGATGAGAGCAGTGCGAGAGAGTGAAATAGCACCTAAAACACCACATAAACTGTCAATTTCCGGCTTCAACCCCCACCACTGAAAAACATGGGAATGCTTGGTCCATATATATATATATATCGTTAGTTCTAACATATAAAATAAAGATTCTTAATATTCTCAATAAAGGATATGCAGATTCATCTTGCGGTCAATTTATTCGAATTAGGACGACTAGTGGTGGTGATCTCCTATAATTAACCCAGATTCTGAGACTTAAGAAATTAATCTACGACTTTTACGAGGCTTTTATGGAAATGATGAACGTCAATTCAGATTGTCAGATGTCTCAAGCAACTGGCGATGAATTTGCTGACCTAGCAGCAGATGAGAAAAGAGGAAAGCACTGTGCAAATGGCAAATCAAATAGACGCCTTCATACCAAAGTAGTCCAACTATTTAGTTAAATGATGACGGATCAGAAATACAAGCATAGAAGACGAGCAAAGTGCTTTCTCGCGTTATTAATATGAGTAAAAATCCCTTCTCGTGTTATTAATAAAAATAAAATTATATTTTTAAAAGAATAACAGAATGGTACCATATTATCCGAAAATATAATAATAATAATATATAATAATAAATCACGTTCTTTTAAATTTAATTTAGAACATTCTTGCATTCTTTTATGTTTTTAGTGAAAATACACCAAAAATGTATATCAATTTTATGGAATTGCATTTAACTAAATAATATTTTTATTAAAATTCTATATACATGCTTCATTATACTATCTCATCACATTTTTTTATCCGATGATCAATGACAAGGGTGGAAACCTTGTTATTGTAATATATTCTTTGAAATCTTAGATTCTTTAAAAAAATATTACGCCATATATGTTATGTTTTGAACAATAAGAACTGCGCATAAAATATAAATATTATTTTTTCATTTTATATAATCCAACAATTGATTAATTTGATGCTCGTTGCAAGAGATTGTACGCTGAGTAAGAAGTCCTGCAAATCTATAGAAATAAGATATTATCACTGCGAAACGTCTAAGAGACATCTATTTATATTCATGTTAATCTGCGCAATTACGTTTCTGTCTTATCTGAAATGCGCAGATAATTGCCGTAATAATTATTATACTGTATAAATCTCACAGTACACCTAATATACATGCCTACATACTTTACTTACCCAAGCAAAAGTATTAAGAGATAATGCAAATATTCCGTGATAGGAAAACATTATTCCTTTTTGACTGCTTATCATAATTAGCATCAGTGATCTGCGTTCTCGCGGTGTCACCATGGTCCAGTCGCAGGAATAAACAATGGTCGCAATGCCTTTACTCTACGAAAAAAAAATTTGCAAAGCATTAATCGACCAATATAATCATATAATATTTTTTCGTACAGGGATATTAATTATTTCCACAGCTGTATAAACAATTGTCGCGAACTGTTTCTTTGAACTATATATATTCTTCCCAAACTTTTTATTTCTTATTTATTTCTTTTAAAATGCTAGGCTTTTACACACATATCATTTTCAACGTTACGTTTATTTACCTTCAACTCAAGCTCGTTTCCGTACCAACAGTAATAAAACAACTGAAGCAGCATACCGCTCAGATACAGGAACATTGAAAGAAACTCAAAGCTGAATAGTTTCTTCTGCAAGAAATAAATGTACGTCGTATTGTTGAAAATACACAAAACGTCTCTTTGGCGATACCTTTGATATTAGGAAGATACTGGTGCATACGATGAGCAGGCTGAAGAAGAAAAATATCATTACTGTCCATATGAACAATTCTCGTATTTTCTTTACCAGATTGCTCACGAGCAAATGATGTTTAACACATTCCACGATCAAGGCGTTTGTTTCCGGCTTTCGTCCGGAAGAAATATCGCCAATATTCTTTAAACTGTCTGTCAAACGGGAGCACATCAGATCGATTTGTGCGCAAGCTTGAATCGTGAAACCATAAACGAGACAGTCGAAGTTAACGTTAAGCATTATTGCGTAGAATACCGCCAAAAATTGTTGCAGATACGTAGCTAAATATGGAAGTAGATTTGACACGGAATATGGAATGTATGTCTTCAAAGGCAGCACGCGCTCGCCTCCCTTGAGTAATCCTAAAGCTGGCGTGATAATGAAGCCTAACCCGGTCACGTACGATATCATCAAGAACGACATAGTACTCCACTTAGCTATTAGAAATATTTGATTTAATAACATTTTACGTTCACTACTGTTGTCAAAGTTATATTTAATTTATAATATTTAATTTATATTATTTATAATTAACTATTAGCATAATTCAATAACTATTAAGCAATTAAGCAGTTTAAGGGTATAAAAATAAACTCAATAGCTCTAATGCTGTTAACAAGAAATATGCATTTAAATAGATGATTATTTACTCTTGATTGCCTTGATCATTAATAATCTTTGATATATATTTATATTTTGTAATATGTAACGTTTATATAAAGCAATCCAGCAAATACAAAGTTACATGTAACGTACCCGTTAGTTGTAATTTCCCACTCAACAATATAACTGTAATATAACACACGTGAAATTACAACTAACGGGTACGATAAATATAACTTTGTGTTTGCTGGGAATATTCATCTGCGAATTATTCCAGTACCTCTGCGGCTGTGCTCTTCTATTATTAACTTTTCTATGGAATTTCTTGGCTGGCATATTTTTACGCGTAGGCAATTTAATAAATCCGACAGCTCGTTCCCTCGTAGCAAAAAATTCGCGTACTTCACACACAGTGTTAAGAAAGTCAACCCCATGAAGAGTCCTTCGGTCAGTTCTTGAATGTGGTCGCGCGTGCGAATTACCTCTATCACATCGAGTATCGTAAATTCATATATCAAGAGAAAAATCGTATACCTATACAGATATCCACCTCTTTAAATAACTAATGAATAAATTAACGAGGAGAAGGGAAGCCTCATAGGCATAACAAAATTCACAAATCGATGCAGGAAATGCTTTATACACACACGTATTATTTTTATTATATATTTTAGTACAACTGTGTGTATGACATACCTGTAACAAAGGCGCAAAAAACCAACGCACATATTATTGTCCTTCCGCTCTTTCCATGCGCCACAAAAACGCAAAGCCTTAAAGTTTACTGGTAGAATGTCCATATCGTCATACACGTATTATTCTCACGTAATTGCCGACCTTATTCTTGTCCCGTTTCAGTCGTCGTGAAATTTTCTTCGTCTTTTTAATATTGTATGAGTTCGTTTTTCTCTCTATATCATGTAATAAAATTTCCGACAACATGCCGTCAATACGAGCTGCATTAGTAATGTAGTACAACATTGTCAAACGCACGTTAAATTTTAATTCAATCGAATCGCATTGGTCTGTTATCAGAGCTCTTTTCCAACATCGCATATGTTTCATTCACAGAAAAGAAACTGTTCTTAAATAATATGTTTTTAACGTAAAACCATTGCGTGTCTCGCAAAATAAGAATTTGTTGAGCAACTCTTCTGTTGTGCAATATTAAACATCTGCGGGAAAATATAGGTACAGAAAGTAGCAATGAACCAGTGAAAGATATAAACTAGTGCTACGTAACTGATAACTGCACAGCCTGAAAGTGAAAAAGGTAAAAAGTTTTCATAAACTGCCCGATTATATACCTAACTGCAAATCTATTAAAACTGATTAACGATAATTTAATTACTGTAGTGCATGTGAGTATCTTATTCTTTTCAGTGAAATAAATAATTATTAAAAAACTTAATATAAAGTTGAATTTTTTCAGATAGTATGATATTATATCTTTATGCCATAATAAAATATAGAATTGTACTTTCACATAGATTTTAATTTTTTGTAATACATACGGTGTGTCTATTAATTTGACATTTATTGCAAAAGATTAAAAAACTGATTAAGCCTAAAAAAATCTAAAAAATGAAATTTAATTTACATTATTAATTCTTAATACACACCTTCGAGTCATTCGTATCCTACGCATTTCTTTTCTTTTTATATACTAAGAGCACTAATTGACTGCTCTAATAATACTGTTATATAAAAGATAATAAAAACCACATATCTAATAAAGTATTTTAACACATGTAAAATATTGTCCTGTATGAAATAGTTCATTAAAAAATAATTAATAGTTTAGAGACGATTCTATTTTGAAGGACTTTCACGTGTATATACATATCTAAAATACACGATTGTAAGAAAATACGTAATTTTATACAATCTGTAATTCTTTTTATAATTTCAGTCTAATCACATCGACGTCTGTTGTAAGACGTTAAAGGTAGAATAAGACGTTTTTAAAATCTGCAAAGGCAAGGATTATTGACTATTATTTTGTTACTGCCATTAGAGGCTGTATAAAATGAATCATCGTCGCATTTACCCAAGTGAAAGTGTCGAGAGCCAAATTAAAAATTCCGTAGTAAGACAGCTTCAATCCCTTTTGACTAGTGGTCATTACGAACAACAGACTTCTGCGGTCTCGCGTTGTGGCTATCGTCCAATTGCTCGAGTAAATAGCGTCGCCAATGCCTTTGCTCTACACATACACACGACAAAAAACATTTTTACCGTTTATAGTAAGCTCATTTGAAATAATCTATGATTTTATAATTATAAGTAATTTATAATTTAACATTCTAAATAAATATTACAAGACTAGAACGTGTGTCTATGAGTTTATAAACATACGTAATTCATATTATATTTCATACATATCATCCAGAATTCCGTCATAAATTAAAAGTTAAAATCGGCTTTAATTTACTTTATTACTTATCATTTATAATTACCTTTAATTGCAGCTCATTTCCATACCAGCAATAAAAGAACACTTGAAACAGCATACAACCAAGGTACAAAGTCAATGACAAAAATCCGACGCTGAGAAGTCTCTTCTGCAAGAAAAATTAATTCAGTATGTTTGTGAAATACCGCTATACGCATTGTGAATTAGGTATTTAGCAGTAGTGGCGCTTTTTTATCGACGATTTTTTTATCTGCTGTATACAAAAAAATATTTAAAATAATATTAGAAGAATTTCGGCGGCGCCGATAGAATTGTAAGGAATTAATCGTAAGGATCATTGTAGGGATTTCAGTTTACGCGACCTTGGACATTTGGAAAATACTGGTGCACAGAGTCACCATGCTGAAAATGAATAAAATCGTCACAGTCCACACAAACAACGACTGTATCCTGCGCACGATCTCGTGTACGTATAACTGATGTCTCACGCACTCGCTGATCATCGCGCCTTTGTCCGTATCGATTTGGTACTGCTCCGAGTGATCCTTGTAGATCATGGACAGACGATAACATAGCAGCTCGATTTGTCCACAGACGTGAAGGGTGAAGCCGTAGACGAGGGAATCGAACGAGACGTTGAGTAGTACCCCATAAAATATTGCGCCTACGTGCTGAAGGTAAGTCGCCAAATATGGATATAAACCAGATATCGAGTATGGTAGATATGTCTTGAACGGCAAAGGTCTGTCAGTATTTTGGGGTCCAACGATGGGAGCGAGTATAAGAGCTATGCAAGTTGCTTGAGATATACTCATGAAAGTCCTGACACACCATTTAGCTGCGGTAAAACATAAATATTAAAAACGTATATTTTCAAGTTTATATACCTTTAAATATATATTCTCAGACTAAAAGTATATCGTAGAATGAGAGAGATGAGAGTATCAAATATAAAGTTAGTAAAAGTAAAATAAAAGTTACATTCTCTGACATAATATTAATGTTAAACAATATTAATTTTAAATTTAATTAACTTTGGTATATTTTTTTATAAAGATTTATTGATGTTTGTTATTATCTATCAAAATCTTAATATAATTGCATTGCTATAGTAAAATATATTATAAATAACTTTATAGCTTTAAAGAAATATTGAAATTCATTATCCGCAATAATTTCATTAGAACGAAAATTACTGGCTAAATACCTTTGCGATCGTACTTAATAAGGATCATCCTTTCTTCGGAATTCCTTGGCTGACATGTTTCTCTTCGAAAACAGTCTAACAACATGGACACCTCGTTTTGTCGAACTAAGAAGTTCCCATATTTAAAGCATAAAGCTACATAAGTTAACGCTAAGAAAAGTCCTTCGGTTATACCTTCGATATCATCGTGCGTTCTTACAAGCTCAATTACTTCTGATATCGTAAATTCATATATTAAAATAACAATAGCATACCTGTCAAAATTTTAGTATGTCTTAAAATCTTAACAATTTTAGTTACATATCTTGATTAAGTAGAAATATCTAATAATGTCTGATCGTGAAACACTTCTTTAATTAAAACAAAATTTAGTTAAAATCTTAGAAGGTCAAAAATAAATTGACGGAACCTAAATTAACAACAAATTTAATAAATAAATAACAAAAATTAAATGGAAACAGATTTTCTATGCACAATCTGATAATGTAATTAAATTAGTCCTTTTTCATACTCAATAATAAAGCTATATATATATATATATAAAGAAGAAAAAAGAAAAATTAGAACGATGCAAATACAGATATAAAATATAATAGAAATGTATATTCATAATAGAAACAAGATGTAGAAAAAAGTATTATTGTACCTATAGCAGGAACTTAAAAAACGAATAAAAAGACCGTTATTATCTTTCTTCTCGCTCCATGCACCACAGAACCAGAGAACTCGGAAATTCAATGGTAATATATCCATAATTCCGGAACGATCACTATAGATAGTCTCCCTTTCGTTATTCCTTACTATGCTTTGAAAATATTAAGCTTGTAGAGAAAAATATAACGAGACTTTCCATACATTGTCAACGTCCGGTCTCGTGAATTAATAATAATATCGCTGGAGAACGTTCTATAAGCGTTCGAAATGTTCTAAACATTCTTTAACATTTAATGACAGCGACAGAATTAGCTGATTTTCTTTCTTCGCTACATTTTCTTTTCGTCTCTGTATTCATTTTCATATAATCATGAGACGTCTGCGACAACATAACCGGTCATTATTTTTTAAATTATAAACTTGTGTAGCGTATGCAGTATCGAATGTACAAAGGGATACTGAGAGTGAGGGATATTAAAGTATTATTACTATTGATGTGCATGAAATGCTTTTGCAAGTATCGCTCGTCTGTCAGAAAAACTAACGAACGTGAAAATTTTGTAAGGAGAATATAATAAATCGTGAATTTGCAGAAGAGCGCACAAAATAAACTGCAAGTATGTTTTTGGATTCGTACATTGTTTTGAATTACTCCGCAAAAAAATGTTCAACAAGAAGTTTTATTTTTATCATAAAATTTTGTTGAATAGATATTATGTATAACGATAATGTAATAATTTAATAAGAGAAATCGAACGATCGGCAAATGTAATCGTAAACTTGGTGCGTAAGAAGGCAATATGCCTATCCGTTAATTTATATGTGAATACTGAAGATGGTCCGATTGGGACTGAAACGTTTATTATTATATTTATGTTTTTAATCAAGAAATTTTAAATAATCGCTACTGTTATCTGGCGCTCGTAGTACATGCCTTGTATACAAGAAGTTTGTGTTTATTGAAACCACGTTCACTTCGACATTGCTTATCATAAGAATTTTATTTTTATCATAAAATACACAGGACTGAAAAATAGTTTATTTAAGACGAGTTTTTCTATGTAGATATAAAAATATCTATAAAATTCTAGAGATACATGTATAGTAGATACGAAAATAAGTTTTATGTTAATTTGATTAGAATGGTAAAACAGTTATTGAAGAATAGATACGAAGATATTAAATCGTAGCTTGTTGCAGCAAGTTGAAAGAAGAATAGGATGTCTTTAAAATCTGTACAGAGACAAAGAAGAAAAATTTAAACTTTTTGTATACAACATACAAATTTTATATCATACATCACGTATTTAAGAAATTATATATACATTGAAAAAAATGTTCTAATCGAACTAACAAAAGGACCTAACAAGAATAGCATTTTGGTGAGACTAAACAGAATTTCTGGTTATAATAACCAGAAATTTAATTTTGTCTTATCAAAATGTTTTCCTATTAGGCTCTTTTAATTGTTGATTTAATCAGAACATTTTTCTTAATGTAGTATATTTTAAGAGTCGCAATTATATATATACATATTTAATATGCTTACCCATGTGAAAGTACTAAGAACTAACGAGCAGATTCCATAAAAAGAAAGCATTCTGCCACCCTGGCTCATCATCATCATAAATGATAAACTTTTGCGTTGCTTTGCCGATATTACTGTCCAGTCACTAGCATAAATAGCATGTGCGATACTTTTATTCTGATCAAAAAATATTTAACTTAATAAATGGATTTAAAATATTAATTAAAAGTGAAATAATCTAAAAGTTTATTATCATCAATACTTTTAAATCAAGCTCGTTGCCATACCAGCAATATGAGAACACTTGAAACAACATTGCTCCTAGGTATACTAAAAAACCGAAAAATTCAACGCTGAAGAAATTTTTCTGTAATATAAAGACATCGATTGAGCATTATCTACACTTAGCTGATATCAATTCTATACATGTTTTAAACCAATTGTTATACATTAGATATCTGATAGACGCTGCTGCAAAGAGTGATAAGGCTGAAGAAGAACAAAATGGTGATAATCCACATAAATAACGATTGTATTCTGTACGTGATATTGCACACAGAAACATGATGTCTCACGCATTCCGCAATGGCAAATTTCTCGATGACGTCATGCTCCTTCTCTTTATCGTTCTCCTGTAGAAATCGGAATGTTTCCGATAATCGATAGCACAACAACTCGATCTGCCCGCAAGTATGAATAATGAAACCGTAAACGAGGGAATCAAAAGCGACGTTTAGTGATACCCCGTAAAGTACAACTGCAACTTGCTCAAGATAGGTCAACAGGTAAGGAAGTAACTCCACCATAGAATATGGTACGTACATCTTCATCGGTAACTGCCTTTCGTTCTGAGTCATTAAAGGTCCTATGAGAACCAAGAAACCCGATATTTGCGAAATGAACATGAAGGCACAGGCTATCCTTTTAGCTTCGTTCATAATACATCACAACGAAGTAGAGTTTGCAAAATAATTAGATTCTATGAGATGTAGGAATATATACAACATATATACAAATTATATTACACGTATTTAAAAAATTATATCAGGTATTTAAAAAAATATGTATACATTAAAAAGAATGTGCTGATTGAACTAACAAAAAAGCACAAGAAAGGCATTTTGGTGAGACCAAATAGAATTTCTGATTATAATAAAAAGAAATTTAATTTAATCTCATCAATGCCTTTGTATGCTATAATGATTATAATTATATCTGTTCTATAAGAAAACAATAACATTTATAATTTAATAATAATAATTTGTATTTAATAATAAGTTAAAAGCATTTAATAATATAGTAATAAGTAAAGAGACAATTGAAACTCCTTTAGTCTTAATAAATTAAAATTTTCTGTTGTAATTAAACTTTTCTGTTAGAATATCGATATTTCATCATTTCGATATCAATTCGAAATTAAATAATTAAATATATTATAAGACTCGGTTCAATTATATTAAAACGAGAAGGGCTATTAGAGTCTAGCAAGATAACTTATACTATAATAAAACTTTATTGAAATAAATAATAAACAACTTCAATAACAACTTTCAAACGTTTCGACCTTTTTTTAATGGTCCTCTTTAGTGAATATGTCTAACTTACATGTGTTACTCAGTATATAATACAGTAATCTTTTTATAAAACTTAATTCTTCTTCCCACTAATACATATTAATCTAAATATTTTTTTATTCGTTTTTGTTTGTCCTGTATAATATTTTTGTTTGTACAAAGTTGTTTAATATTTATTTCAATAAAGTTTTATTATAGCATAAGTTATTTTGCTATAAGACTCTATATAATAGCCCTTCTCATTTTAATATACCTAATTCGAAATTATTTCGAGATTCACTTTTAATATACATCCCATATAGCACAGAATTTACAGCAATATCGCTGCAATGTTGCAGAAGTTGCTGCAACTTTTGTGCAACTTTGTACTGTAGAGGATGTGTCACTTTAAATCATTATATAAAATGAAATTTATGAATGAAAAATTATATTGTATTAGCAGCTACGGATAATGTAAAGATTTTATCATTTGAGTATAATTTGAGTTTTACATTAATTTATACAGGGTGGCTCCAAAATTTGACCTCACCCGTCCTGAGCAGGTAGAGCGGACTAAACTGAGTCGAAAAGTCATCTACCATTTTGCAATGTTCGCAATAGTTAACGAGATATTAACGTTTAAAGATAGCCGAATACGCGCGTCCGTCTGATCTAACATTGCCGAAGGTACGACCCACCGATCGCATGGTGTGCGGGTCTCGAGGAGCGAGGATGGCCTAACTAGAGTTCCTTCTAGTCGGTACGAGCGTTTTGCTCCACCTCTGACACTATACTAATATATCTTTTGTGTCCGTTTACAACACAATCGCTCTATCTCTAAATTTGTACATGATCTGGCCATATCGTCCTCCTATCATTTTCTTTGGAGGCGAGAACCAATAAGTAAAGAAGAAGAAGAAGAAGATCGGTGGGCCGTATCTTCAGCAATAGGTAGGTCGGGCGGACGTGCGTATTCGGCTATCTTTAAACGTTAATATCTGGTTAACTATTGCGAGCATTGCAAAATAGTAGAGGACTTTTCGACTCAGTTTAGTTCGCTCTACCTGCTCAGGATGGGTGGGGCGAAAATTTGGAGCTACCCTGTATAAACAAATATAAAAATTTATATATATTATATATATATATGTCATAACCATCATTATTTTTGTTATTTTCTTTACCTTATATTTATTTTAATTACTTGTGATATTTGTTATGTCCCGAATATTGGACCAATATTGGGTGTGCAGTTCTTACTCAATGTTTAATGTTGTCTGCCCCATCGACGAGATACTATTAAAGACCGTCCATCCTGGGCAAATTTTCGTCATACAAAGAGAGCCCGAGGGCTTGGAACTAATTGAAATACGCCTACGTTATCGATAATTAATATAAATTTGCGATTATTAATTTAAATCTTTGCATAATGTATATTATTAAATTGATGATTTTTTATTATGTAAATGTTCTATAAATAAGTATGCATACTTATAATGCTATAATATGTATATTACATGTTGTTGCAAAATTACATTTTTTTTCTCTATGTATCTGTTATATAATATCTATTAATTAAACGGACGATAACATTAAAATCATAATTTTAAATAAAAATCGAGTATTATTGAGTTTTGAATACATATCTACGAAACTAATAATAAATCATAAAATTAGTATTGTATTATCAGTTTATTACTCTTAATCACTTAAGTTTCAATTGTGATACGATCTCCCGTAAAATTGTCGGTCTTTAATAGAATCTCTTCGATGACTGCACATTTGTTTCCCAATATTGCGCCAATACTTTGTGCTACTAGAATATAGTATCCTAGGATTAATCATTAATATTTTATATTCTAATGAATTTTTTTTTCAAATATATTCCTTCCAGAAATAATATAATTCAAGTACCTTTAAGGTCGTATTGTTTCAATATCGATTTCTCCATTGAATTTCTTGGCTGACAAAGATTAGCGCGAAAGCAATCAAGCAAGGCACGCAATTCACACTGTCTCATCAAAACGTTTAAATACTTTAGGCACAAACACATAAAAGTTAGAACGAGGAATAGACTTTCTGTTAAATCTTCTACATCATTTCTCATACGTATAAGCTCGGCCATCTCAAATATCGTAAAATGATATATTATAGCAGCAATCGTATATCTATCAAAATTATATATACGTCAAAAAGAGGAAAAGTTACACAATACAGTACATAATTGTAATTTCTAAAAATGTATATCGCTTAATCAAGGAGGTTCTCGCGTTTGATGAAATATAAGACAAGTTTGTAATATACATGTAATACAAAAGTTAATAATATAAATATCTAGAAAAAATTTCATTGACTTTTACCGTACCATTTTGAAGATATTTAATTCTAAATTTATGAAATTTTACATTATAAATTAAAAGTATAACCTTATTCTATAGTTATTCTCTTTTAAATTGAGACACTTGCGCGTATAAGACAGCAATTTAAAAATCATTATAATTATAAAATAAACACTTAAGTTTGTTTTCGTAAAGTTTAATTTAAACTAACTGTATAGTTTACAAGCAATTTATATTCTTCAATAAAAAAAAGCTAGAATATATATCAAATGGACGATATGTATACATCAAATGAGTATCTTACAACTTTTATTTTGTCATTTTGAAAATATTTAGTAACATATAAAATTAACAATAATTATGTATAATAGCATAAGATATTGTTAGTAATCTTTTTATTCCATTATTTTAATTGTTTTACATATTATTATAAATTGTCTATTGACTAGGCAATAGCGCGAGAACCTCCTTAATGAACAGTACATTTATAAATAATTTCAATATATTAATATATATATTAATGATCAAATGAATTAGTGAATTTATTTGCATAATATATGTCTTATATTTATTCTACCTGTGGCAGAAGTTGATAAAGCGTATTATCAAGTTACTATTCTTATGTTCTTTCCATACACCGCAGAAACGAAGAACGTAAAAGTTCACCGGCAGTAAATCCATATTTTTATTATCGTTGCATCCATAAACATAACAGCAAATCTTCTCTCGACAATAGTGAAATATAGTATGTCATTTTTTTATAGAACTGTTGCGACATTTCCGATGACAATGTTCTTGCATTAATAACGATGTCTAAGTATATGGTACTGTTAGGGTGCATTATTTCTTAATACCATCCATCAGAACATATGGACTTCTGTCATTGTTCGCATTCTTATTTTTAATTTTATTAGATGAAGTAAAATGTCGCGACAGTCTTTAATGTAGATAAGTTGTCACTTATTTAGAAGACTTTCTTCTATATTATCTTAAAAATATAAAAATCCTAAATGAAATCGTAAAACAAGAATTCGTAAAATTATGGGTTTATTATAAGGAACATTTGATTCCAGAGATGAAAGATATGACTCAATTGGTTTACTCGGAAAATAATAGCTAAGAAAAAATTGCTTCTGGAAAAATTTCTTAAAAGAATCTTTTTAAAAGAAATGAAAACAAGTGTTTAATAAAAACAAATTGTACAGGAGAGAAGATAATATTATGGCCAGTATAGATATAATGGCTTCTCCTTTTAATATCTCCGCTATTAAGTAGCAAATTCTAGCGATTACTTATGGAATTATTTGCTTTGTAGCTCACTTTTACAGCACGACCAATACACAATAGTCAGCATTTATTTATAATGTATTTTTACTTACAAACACTTCGAAATATTTTTAAGATACATTTTATCATATTTCCCCATTCTTTCTAAACTTGAACGTATTATATCATACGAATATACAGGGTATTCAGCGTAACGGTCCGACTTTTCAGACACTTCCGACAGTTTAAAAAAAAAAGTTGAAAGGTGAATATTTATTTATTTCATACAGACCACAACATGCAATCAAAAATATTATAAACAAAATTTTTTTTTATAAAATAATCAGACACCTTAAATTTTTTAAATGGCACTATACAATTTTTTTTTATAACATTTTACAACAATTTTATAGTATTTGTAATAAATCCTTATGATGTGAGCAATCTAATACCACAAAAGTATTTACAAAATATTTAAAATAAATCTTATAAATATTTACAAATATTTTGTAAATATTTTATAAATATTGTGTGCTGTCTGGGAATCGATTGAATAACATTTTGACAAATGTAACTTAAGTTTTATATTCAAATATTTTGACAAATATAACTTAAATTTTATATTCAAATATTGATTATTAACCATTATTAAATTTATTTAAAAAAATTATTATACAAAAAGTAAATGGAATGCCTTAATACCACTTTCTCTTCTATGTAATAAAGTTTAAAACATAAAATTGTTAAATTTTACTTCAAAAATTAACTTACACAAAAATTAATAAAAATTTTAATTTTAGGTTCAGCCAAGACTTTAGTTAATATTTGATAATATTATATTACCAAAAATGATTTCAAACTTTTCTCAATTTGTAAAGTATATTTTATATAATTTAAAATTTTAAAAAGGTTTAGTATTTTTACATGCAAATTCTGAATATAAAATGAATTTCGATTCAAAATGATAAAAACTTTTCATGTGCTCAACTATTAAAATCTTTTCTAGCTTCTATTAAAATTTGTTTAAAATATTTAACAAAATCTTTTATAGAAATTTGTTTTTTTCTTTTTTTATACACAAATGTAACGTGCTAAAAAGTTTTGTTATAAACAAAACAAAGTTTTTAATATAAGAATATCTAAAATATTCTATTTCTACTGCTAAATAGTAATGGAAATAGTAATCAATGACGAATGTTGAAACTTGAAAAATGTCCGGATAATTGGAAAATGTATAAATGCCTTTCATAACTTTGAATTTGTTAATTTTGACAATATTTCGATATTTTAGCATTAATACTTTCGTTTCGAAATAATCTCAGGAATCCGCTACTAACGGGTGTCACACAAAATGTACAGATACATCCCATGTGTATGTCTTTGAAATATGCGCTGCTTCTCTCTTATTTTACTTTTACTATTTCCTATTTCATTCCGTTTAGAAATAGGAAATAGTAAATAGGAAATAAAAAAGAAATAGAAAATAGAAGTATTTTGTGTAATTATGGAATAACGAAATGTGTTAAATAAATATTTTATTTGAAGTAAACGTCGATGTAAATAGTAAATACTATTTGCCTTTTTTACATTTACGATGCAAAATACCTATTTGAAATAGTATTTGTATAGATGCACCTTTTAAATAAATATTTCTATTTAAACTATTTCTATTATTTCGCTGCACAGAAAATATGTATTTACTATTTTCTATTTCAATTAACTATTTTCCCTAGCATTGCAAGAACATGATGCATCATGCGCTTCAAGCGTAATGGCCGCAGCACAGACTTTTGCATAAGTCCGGATCTACAATAGGTGTTTTATGCCTTATGCCGTAAGAAACTGACCAATTACAGTCGAATCCGAGAAGAATAAGCGACTGTGATTCGCGTATTTCTTATGGCTTAAGGCTTAAAACCCTATTGTAGATCCGGGGTAACGCATAACGCATAGTGCATAAGCGAATCAACTAATCAGAAGCCTTCCTTTCCTCTCATTTCATGGAAAAGAAGAATTTCGATTGGTTGATTCCCTTATGCACTATGCATTATGCGTTATGCAAGAGTCTGTGCTGCGGCTTTTATTGTAGAAGGCCTATTATGGCCGCAGCACACACTCTTGCATAACGCATAATGTATAGTGCATAAAGGAATCAACCAATCAAAATTCTTCTTTTCCATGGAATGGGAGAAAAGAAAAGATTCTGATTAGTTGATTCGCTTATGCACTATGCGTTATGCAAAAGTCTGTGCTGCGGCCATTACCCCGGATCTACAATAGGGTTTTAAGCCTTAAGCCATAACAAACTGACCAATTACAGTCGAATCCGAGAAGAATAAACGACTGTAATTCGCCCATTTCTTATGGCTTAAGGCTTAAAACCCTATTGTAGATCCGGGGTTACCGGAACTCTATCTTGTAGACTCGGACTTATGGCCACAGCACAGACTCTTGCATAATGCATAATGCATAGTGCATAAGGGAATCAATCAATCGAAATTCTTCTTTTCCATACAATGAGAGGAAAAGAAAGCTTTTGATTAGTTGATTCGCTTATGCACTATGCGTTATGCGTTATGCAAAAGTCTGTGCTGTGGCCATTAAACTCTATTGTAGATCCGGGGTTAAACACAATAGGCATAGGAATAGACACAGACAATAGGGAATAACGAGCTGTCTAATCAGAGTTCTGAGATATAATATCGAACTTACACACCAGAATTCTGATTGGACGGCTTGTTATTCCCTGTTGCCTGTGCCTAGAGTCCCTTTAAGGCCGGTATTCATAGTCAGATCTTATATTCAAGACCGTCTTAAGTACAGTCTTAAGAAGTCACGAACCAATCAGAAGGCTGCATTAGCGTCTTAAGACATCTTAAGATCGAACTTAAGGCGATCTTAAATATAAGAAACGACTATGAATACCGCCCTAAGAGAGTCGCGACAATCTGAAATAAAATGGCGTCTAATTGGGACTCTAGTAGTAAAGAGACGCTAGACCCTTATACTACGAAGAGCGTAGAGTCACGGTGGCAGCTTTAACTGTAATGAAGTGATGCGAAATCGTTTTATATTAGAATTATAAGTAGGTAAGCCTATACATTATTATAAAGGTTTCGAATTAAAAATATATAAAACAACAGATATTATGTAGTCGAAAGTGACATTCTAACCTTGTCATCAATTATATAATTTTAATATCTTCTTCGAAGAAAATATGACTGGTTGTTGTGTGCCTGGATGTCTCTTAATTTTTTAAGAGAGGAACAAGGTAGAGATGACTATAAAACAACGGCTTTATTCATTGAAATA
>NW_017295573.1:0-16756 GCF_001594075.2 Trachymyrmex cornetzi
ACAATAATCAGACGGCACAGACGTTACAGGCGCTTCGAGCCGCTTCAGTCAATCGCGGGAGAAGGAATAGTAACAAAAAAAATACAAAAAAATTATAAAAAATTAAAAGACTAAAAGATTTTATTCTAATTTGACCTCTGGTGATAAAAAAAATGCGTACACGAACCACTGAACAATATGAACGAGATTGGTGTATGCAGATGTTTCGCACGCAACAGTTCGCAATTTTTAGCGGAAGTGCCACACGGAACTCACTTTTCGTAGCGGTAATACTCGGCTATCCTGTCAGTACAATAGGTTTCGGTGGGCGAGGACCCTGCTTCTAAGAAGGACTCTCGTCTCTACGCTCGGGTACCGGGCTCTAACTCGGCACTTGATGTCTGCAGTCAACTGAAGGCACAACTCCACTGATCAAAACTTCGAACGACTAGCTATGATGCTAACCCGAAAACTAAGCGATAATAACTGAACTATGACAATTGGTACGAAGTCGGAACTAAGCGATTTTCCGTCTTTGGTGTGCTCTTTTATACTATTAGAAGTGGTGGTGCTGAGCGGAAAAGGGGGTTGACCTGTCAACAGTTACCGGAATCGTTTGAATTGTTCTAGAACTTTCGATCCGATAAGATTTTATTAGATTTTACCGTTTTAAAGGGCGAAATTGCCGAATCTAAATGTTGACAGGGCCCTCTTTGTCGCTCCGCCCCTGTGCTGCATACTGTTCAGCCGCTGTGCGCGTTTATTTGCGTTACATTCCGCCGAATGATGTTTTCTTTTTTTTATGCATATAGTTTGAGTGTAGAGCGTTTGTGCGTTATTCGTATCGCAAGTTTCTAACGGATCCCGCAGGTTTTGTTATAAGTTTTTGATGCACTTGTAGATGCGATACAGCTACGTATTCTCGATCATGAGCGCAGTGTTAGCCGCTTTCTGAATCGGCGCAGTCAAAATTGCAGTTGCAATTACAGAATTTAAATGAAGTAATTTTATTGATCATTTCATTATACTGCGATAGGTCGAGAATAGTAGAGAGCCTCTTACTTCCCTATGGTTTATCATTCAGTGTTATGGGGTGTTAATTCATCTCGCTATTAATTTAAACGGTTTTTCACGCGATTAATTATTTTAGATCGCGCAAGCGCAGTACGGTTCAGTAACAGCTGTTCTGATCACGCGCTAACCGCGTGATCACGATTCGCGAGGATTTCGCGGTTGTCGCGACAGTTCGCGTTGCCACGGCAACGCGTCTAGCGTCGTTAAGCAGTGACGTTCGCCTGCGCGCAAATTTCGGCGGACGTTACAGTGTCATCTTAAAATTACTCTCTTCAAAGCTTGTGTTCAAAGTGATTACCGTCAACTTCTTAACAAAACGCCATCCGATCGTAAAAATTTGATACTGCCCTCTCAATCATGTCTTGTTCAATGGCAGTGATTTCATCGCGTATTCGCTGTTTAAGTTCCTCAATATTCGCCGGTTTTGTCCGATACACTCTATCTTTGTGATAGCCCCATAAGAAGTAGTCAAGTGGCGTATGATCTGGTGATCTCGCTGGCCATTCTATCACTCCTCGCCGACCTATCCACCTGCCTGCGAACATTTCTTGTAGGTAGTTTCGATCATCTCTTGCGTAACGCCACTTGACTACTTCTCAGCCGGATGTAAAATTTTCCGCTGTTTCCATTCCTGTGGTCAAAAATATGTGTTCCTATTTAAAAAAGTAAATTAGACTTTGAAATGACATTCAAGGTCACGGTCAAGGTCAAATCTCGGGTCACGATTGAATAGCCAGGAAAAAAACCTGAGACTTTTGTCTGAAACTTTTTTCCCCAAAGTGCATTCCTCCACAGTTATTTAGCCGTTTCCATACTTTTGGATCACCCTTATAACCGTTTATATAAATGTACGCAAAATTTCTTATGAGAAACTAAGTCGATTTAAATGAAAATGATCTTGTCCGAGATTTCTGCTCGCAATCTGCTATCAGATTCTGTCAGCAGGTTCTGTTTGATTTCTGTTGCCAGTCTGTTTGCATAGAATGTTCTGTCGGCAGAACAGGAACAGAATGCGACATCAGTTGTGGTCTGCTAACATCTTCTGATCAAATCAGCTACCAGTTTGTCGATATCCTGCTAACATTTTGCTATCTGGGTATATATAGGTTCATCCCATACCTTTCTTCTTGCCTAGAGTTATCTGACTCTCCATGTAAAGCAAGGAAATAATAACTAACTTTGACTGTTAATAACTTTTTGACGAAGAACAATCGCCAACTAAAATCTGTCGGAATTCATTCAGGGTCATAATGTAGGTAGTAATTATTTAGTTCCGTGGATTCAGCTCCCCGATGACCTTGACCTTAACAACATATATCAACTAAATAATTATTACCTATAAATATTGTATAAATTGGATTAATTTTAGGTGGTGCCCTAAAAAGAAAAATCAAATATTAGAAAAGGACTACCCAGTGGTGTATATGTTGAAATCAAACTATTTATTTTTATTTCTTAATCATTAACAATTCATTTTATTGTATTAAATGAGACGTATAAGATTTCAAACGATGTAGAAAAGTAAGAAACACATGTTAAAAAAGAAATGGAAAATTCTCTAGGCCTATTTCTGTGGAAAGTACCTACGTTTTAAAAACCAATGTTGATAGTGTAATGTAAGGGAACTCAAATATTTAACGAGGTATCGATACGGATTCCCGTTGTCCGATCGAGCTAAAATTTAACAGAAATTATTTTTTTGCGGGTTGGAACCATTTTGAAGGGTGCCTAAAAAAAAAATTCAAAAAATCTTTTTTTTTTTTTTCAAGAATAAAGATGGACCATCCTAATATGTATATATATATATATATATATATATATATATATATATTCAAATTAGTTTATCCTACTGTGATGTTGCGAAAATACAAGATCTTTGTATATTTCAGATTAGTAAGTAATACAGATTAATAAGTAATACTCGATAAAAGAGAGTATGGGTGAAAAGACGTTCAACCTTACGTGGAACAATCATCTGGCGAATCTGTCGGGTTTGTTCGAAGCTCTTTACAAAAGTGGCTCCTTGACGGATGCGACTTTGGCTTGCCAGGATGGCATGTTAAGAGCCCACAGGTTGGTGCTAGCAGCGTGCAGCCCTTATTTCGAAAGGGTCTTTAAGGAACATTACGGAGAGCAACCCATTCTCATTTTAAAAGGTATACATTGATTATGCTTCGACAAAATATTGATAACGTTTTAAATGGATATTTAACCCTTGGACACCTTACTGGGTTACGGTAATCCAGTCCGTTTGAAAAAAACCGCGGCGTTTATAAACGGTCAGAAGTGTGGAGTGGGAGCAATGGGGAGAAAAACTTTCTTTGTATTGATGCATTAGATCCCGGGATAAAAGCAGAAGAAGACTTCAGGGTTACCGTAAACCATGTGTGGTGAAATCAAGTGGCGAAAATAGTGTGGTATTCAAGGGTTAAAGAAGGAGTTTGCACGTGTTTTTTTTTAATACTGGATATTTTATCTGAAAGAAAGAAAGAGAGATAGAGAAAGTGTTGCAAGTGTTGCATAATGTGAAATCTTTACATGAAAGTTGAATTTCATGAAAGTTTGCGATCCAGGGGCATAAGAAGGCAAGCTTCTATTCTTTTAATAAAAAAAGTTGTAACCTTCTGTAAAACTAGAGTCTTTTTTGGGAGCTTACCTATTATTTTTTCTGAGAGTACAACGGTATACATTACGCGAAAATAAATTTTGGGAATCATGCAAGAGGGAAAAAGAGAATTTTGTCCCTATATTTATTTCGAAATCTTTCTATTTTGACACGTCTATCACCTGTTTGAAAACTTACAATTTTAAGGAAATTAAAATGTATCCTATCTGACACACTGCATTTTTACCGCCTAGGTGTCGCTGTTGAGGAAATGGAATGCCTTTTGGATTTCATGTACAGAGGATCCATTGATGTAGCGGAGGAGCACCTTCCCTCGCTGATAAAAACTGCCACCGATTTGGAGATACGTGGTCTCTCTGGGGAATCGAAAAACCAAGAGAGTAACTGCAACCTCTATACCAGGGTTGAGACACGAATGCAACGATGCCATATTGAAACTAGAGTGCACACTACCGAATACATCAAAGAACCATCAATGATTCCTTTCCTACCAAAACACTTGACCGTCGATGCGATGGAGGATCACATTAAAGTGGAGGACATCGAAGTGGAAGATGATCCGATGGTGATCGACGGGCATGAGGACAGCTTCGATGAGTTTCCGCGATCCACGGAAACGCAAATTGTAAATTCAAAGGATATGCGATTTAACTTATTTTGAGATATTTAATCTGGATCTGTTGATCTTACTCTTCTCCGTCATGGGGATCCACATATGGGTACATATACATACACATGATGTAAGAAAACAAGGTGTACACTCACCGACTAAAATGTGGCAACAGATTTTTCTTCTATGGTTTTTGGAATGCAGTTTACTCATTGAGCAATTGGTCCTTGCTTACAGATCCGTAAGTAAGAACCAGTCGCTCAGTGAGCAGACTGCATTCCAAAACCTACTTAAAA
Organism: Trachymyrmex cornetzi; assembly: GCF_001594075.2. Classification (NCBI taxonomy): domain Eukaryota; kingdom Metazoa; phylum Arthropoda; class Insecta; order Hymenoptera; family Formicidae; genus Trachymyrmex; species Trachymyrmex cornetzi. The sequence goes on from NW_017295573.1 coordinate 4,586, forward strand.
GAAAATGTTGCAACCTTTTAATCGGTGAATGTACCATTCCCGAGGATGCGCAGTAAGAAAGTGAATTGTGGGTAAAATTTGATTGGCTATTCCAATATGCCAGCGCTATTATACGCAGGAAAGTGCATAGAGGGCAAAATTTGATTGGTTGTTTCCAGTATTGCTATCGTCATTGTGCGCAATGATACACCTTGTATTTTTACATCATGGATGTGTGGTCAGAACGTTTACAACACTTTTTTTTATGGGTTTCGGAACACAGAAATATTGCGAAACTCTGCATCTAGTGAGCTGCAACGAGAGTTAGGGTGAAATCATACGGTGCGTAATAGGACTGCGGAAAGCCGGAATAGAGAAAGCGTTATCGAAGCAATCAATCAGCGCTATTCCGCACTTTTTCATTACGCAAGTTTTGTGTGCTATGTTCACATGATGTGTCAAAGATGCATCCGGAAGAATATAATTTAAAAACTACTAACTTTTTATGTTAATAATTTGCTTATTAAAGTGAAATATAATATTCTCAAATTGTAAAAACAATTATCACTGTTGTAGTATTTAATACTTCATAATTAATATTTACAATCTTATAAGAATTTTTTTAACTGCTTTAACACATTTATTATTATTTTTCCGCATCATGTGAACAGGGCATGCTGAAGTTGCACGTAATGCGTTATTGTTTTTTGATCTTAATATCTATATTTACGCACTTAAATTTTGTCATTTTGCTTCATTCGTCTCAACGTTACGCGATTCCATCATTTTAATCAGCATTAAATTATTTTAACCTCTCAAAATACGACGGTTTATTACAAGGTGACTTTACGATTTAGGACACAATAACGTATTCTCTACCCTGCTGCAAATTCCTATGGAGAATTTTCCTATTGGTTTGCCTAACCATGGGTACCCATATGATAAATTCAACTGGTCCCCATGGGAGAAGGCCCCTATTCTTACTGTAAATTCCCATGGATTTTTTCATGGGTTCTTATAGAGGACTATAAGATTCTGTAGGAGCTTGTGTAGGTACCTGTAGTATTTACACAGCATGTATATGTAGGATAACATAAGAAATTTTTCTACAAGATTTTACATAGGAACCTATGGCATCAGTCCAGTAAAAAGAGGTTCCTATAAGGTGCCATTGGAAAAAGAATAATATGCACTTTGATGCAATCGGACCTAAATGATATACAGAATATCCCGTATTTGGGACTATTTTCGTGTGCAGATAAAGTAGACTAAACTGAGTCGAAAAATCCTGTAACATTTTGCAATTTTCACAATAATTAGTTTCTAAAGATTGTCGAATAAGCGGGTAAAATCGACGCATAAGACAACTTTAAGACATTTTTAAGAGTTTTTATGACATATTTTAAAGATGTTTTTCAAAGATATCTTAAAGTTGTCTCATACGTCGATTTTAAACATTCTGCTCATTGGGTAATAATTGCGAAAATTACAAAATGATAGAGGACCTTTCGGTTTCATCCGCTCTATCACACAAAAATAGTTCCAAATATTTTGAGATAATCTGTATAATCCTAAAATAGTCACAAATATTCTGAGATACCCTATATAGTGTTAGTACTGTACGACTGTCAAAGAATCCGCCACTGCACATTACCACGGATCGGTATTGACTTATCGATCTCGACGCGCGGATAACGCCACCTCACGTCTTGCTACTCTACCAGCATGTTTTTTTAACACACGTTACATTGCTTTTATATATTTGTTAAGCATCCTAATAAAACTAATTATTTTTTTAATAGTCCTGCTTGTTCGCACTGTCTATCTCGCCTTCTGCACTATCAGGTTACGGGCCCAGAAACGTTTGTAAGACGTGCGAAATACTACGAATCGAAATGAACCGTTTCAGTTACGCAGAGAGGTCAAACGACAGTTAGATTAAACGATACGCGTTGTTGTCGAAATCGAAGAAAACGGGTATGATCGGATTAGCACGTATCGAGGCTCTTAACAAGGAAAATTATGACATCTGGAAGCTGCAGATGCAGGCACTGCTCATAAAAAATGACGCATGGGTGTACGTAAGCGACGAACTCACAAGGCCAATTGTTGCGCAGGAAGCAACACAATGGAAGGTAAACGACAATAAAGCCAAATCGGACATTATTCTTTCTATAAGTCCTAGCGAGCTCAAGCAGATCAAAGGCTGCGAAATGTCACGGGACGTCTGGCTTAAGTTGGAAAGCATCTACCAGTCTAAAGAGCTAGCGCGGAAAGCCACGCTGCTAAAGCAGCTAACACTTCAACGCATGGAAAATGGCGACGTACATGAGCACTTGCGCAAATTTTTCGACGCAGTCGACAAGCTAAGTGAAATGGAGATAGCTATTAATCCCGATTTATTATCAGTTATGTTACTTCACAATTTGCCTACCTCATTTGAGAACTTTCGATATGCGATCGAATCCCGCGATGAACTACCGGCACCGGAAACGCTACGGATCAAAATTATTGAGGAAAATGACACGAGAACAAGTAACACTACTCACACAACTGCTCAAAACGCTCTATATGCCGGCAGAGGTGGAAAAAAAACGTGAAAACCGAAGTGAACCATACCAAAGAAGAACGACGCAAATGCACACGAAGAATTTAGATAACGTTGTCACCAATGTAGAACGATCGGACACAAGGCAGCGGACTGCGCGAAGCGGCAGGATGGAGGAAAAGAAGACGCGAAGAAACGAGACAATGTGAAGAAACTAGTCTTTGCGTATCCGTCCTTGCACGCGAAGAGGATTACGCTCTCCGTACAGGCAACGATAACAATGATCGTCAATAGTGCCTAGTAGTGGTGCGACTTCACATTTGAGCCACTCAATACGTGGCTTTATAGTGTTCAAAGACATTGACAACGCCAAGCTGAGTTTGGCCGATAACAGCTCGATTTGCATAACCGCAAAGGGTGAAGTCAAATTCAGTGCTGATGTCCTCGGCGAGATCAAAGGTTTTCATCTGACAAGTAAACCTACGGAGGTATCACTCACCGATTTTAATGAAACTTTGCATATTTGTAGAACTTTGAAAAATATTTGACACTTATTTTTTTTATCTGCAATGGTCCACTCTGAAGGGTGAAAACTACCCCTTGAAGGTAAGGGATAGATTTAACATATTAGGTGAAATAAGTTGAAAATTTTAAAAAGTAAAATGTGTTAGAGGGCTTTTGGCGTTGCTGAAACTGAATCTTATGTCAAAAGTATGAAATTCAAAATTTTATATCATTCCGCCATATTGGGCGGACCCAATATGGCGTCCATATACATTAAAATTTTTATTAGTTTTTATCACAATGAATAAATTTTAAGAATTCTTGTCATCACAGAATTAAAATTTCCGATTTTTGGGTCGATGATTTTAAATATGGTATTAAATACATAAAATTCAAAATGGCGGTCTCAATATGGCAGCTATATACGTTAAAATTTATAATTTTTGCAAAAAATGTATTGATACAAGGTCCTTATCTTTCAAGGTGCTTTTTTACAGTAAGTCCCCTTGTCTCTCACTTTTCGGGGTACAATTTTTTCTCAACTCTGTTGAACAAACGTAAACATCAGACCGCTCCTATCTACAGTGTACGTATGCGTCAGTGAAAACGAAAAACGTTTGTGTACGCCCGCCGCGTCTATTCATGGTTGCACGTGGTACGTAGAGAAAACTTTAAATTTCATATTTTTGACATAAGATTTAGTTTCAGCGACCCCAAAAACCCCTTAACCCATTTTACTTTTTAAAATTTTCAACTTTTTTTTATTTCATATTATACGAAATAAGTATCTGGACGACATATTGGATCGGCCATTTTGAATTTCATACTTTTGATATAAGATTCAGTTTCAGAGACCCCAAAAACTTCCTAACACATTTTACTTTTTAAAATTTTCAACTTAATTCACCTAATATGTTAAATATATCTCTTATTTTTAAGGGGTAGTTTTCACCCTTCAGAGTGGACCATTGCAGATAAAAGAAAATACGTGTCAAATATTTTTCAAAGTTCTACAAATATGCAAAGTTTCATTAAAATCGGTGAGTGACACCTCCGTAGGTTTACTTGTGAATAATGCTCTCCTCGTTCCAGGCCTGCGTACAAAACTGTTATCTGTTGGAAGAATCACCGACAAAGGTTTCGGTGTAACCTTTGACAGGGACAAGACCACCGTTCGTGACAGAGATGGTCAGACTGACCGCGCCAACCGTATTGATGGACTGTATTATGCACGTGAAACTTCGAGTGATTGTAACGATATTCAGGAAGCAGCATGCCATTCCAAGGAAATCGAATCCATTGAAACGTAGCATCGACGTCTGGGCTACTTAAACGAACGATATCTTATTGATGTCGTCAAGAATCAGTCGATCTGTGGCATCGAGCTTAAGCATCAATAAGAGAAATTAAATTGCGACGTCTGTGTCAAAGGGAAAATGACTAGAGCCCCTTTCGCCAAGGAAAGTGAGCGTGACACGCAACTGCTAGAGATTGTACACTCCGACGTACGTGGTCCCATGCGCGTCAAATCGAACAGATGAGCCAAGTTATTTTGTCACTTTTATTAACGACCGCTCCAAGTGGTGCGAAGTACGGTTCCTCAAAACGAAGAACGACGTATTGAGCACATTTAAAGAATACAAGGCTTCAGTGGAAAATCTGAAGAACAGGAAAATCAAATACCTCCAGTTGGATAATGAAACGGAATACAAGAACCACGAATTTGATGCCTTTGTAGCTGAATACGGAATTATAAGGAGACTTTCGATACCATATCACCTCGAACAGAACGGAAAAACAGGACCCTGTTGGATACTGCAAGGTGCCTTATGGTGCAATCTGGGCTACTCGCATCTTTCTGGGCGAAGGCGATTTCGACTGTGAACTATATCAGTAATAGAACCCCTAACTCCAGCTTGAATGGGAAAATCCCTCACGAAGTGTGGACCGGCAAGAAGCCCAACGTATCTCACTTCCGGGAATTTGGTTGCAAAGCAACTTGTCTAAATACGGATACGACGAGAGGAAAATTCGATTCCCATGGAAAACAGGCACTCTTTCTCGAGTATTCTGAGTCATCGAAGGGATACAAGATGGTTTACCGAAGAGAACAAAGTCGTGGTGTCGCGAGACGTCGTCTTCTTGAACTCCGCTACTGATGTCCCGACAGCTTACGAGGAATTCGTCCCAGAAACTCCGCACCAGGAGGATGAAACGGAGACGACTTCAGATCAAGTTCGAGAGATAGAAGTCGAGCTATCTCCACTACGAGCCGAAGAGGGACATCATGACCACTATGTACCCGACGATTGCGAATACAGCCAACTGCGTAGAGGACCCGGAAGACCCCGAATAGTGCGTACAGGACAGAGGGGGAGACCTCGCGAATACGCCGTCCGTTTGAATTCGATCGAAGAAGAAGTCGGCCTGAAAATTGCAAATCTGGCCGAAATACCACTCAAGCAGGCCATGTCCAGAAAGGACGCAGATGAGTGGCACCGAGCCATTGTCGCTGAAATGAAGTCTATCATCAAGCACAACACGTGGCAACTGATTGATCGCCCCAAGGATAAGCAGATCATCGGGAGCCGTTTCGTTTTTCGAATTAAATACAACTCCGACGGAACATTGGAAAGGAGAAAGGCTCGCCTGGTGGCTAAGGGCTATGCGCAACGCCCTGGATACCACTATAATGAAACTTTCGCCCCCGTAGCGCGAATGAGCTCGATGCGCTTATTAGTGGGATTGGCAGCTTAAGAGAACATGAACATCCGACACCTAGACATTGCAACTGCATACTTGAAGAGGAACTGTTCATGGAGCCTCCTAAGTTCCTGGAAGGAGCACTCGAGTCTATCGCACAAGACAAGGCAGTGGACAAAGATTCGAAGAACAAAGCCAAGGCTATGCTGAAGGAATTGAGATCAGACGATAAGATATGCCTCTTGAAGAAGGTGCTATAGGATTTCGTCAGGCCGGACGAAGCTGGAATCTTAAATTCAACAGAACGCTGCAAGATATCGGTGCAAAACCGCCAAGCGCCGATCCTTGCGTTTATCGCCTGGAGAACAAAGAAGGATCCTCATACATCCTTGTTTATGTCGATGACATGTTAGTCTTCTCGAGAAAAGAAGAGAAATTCGAGGAAATCAAGTCGGAACTAGCTTGTAGCTTTGAAGTAAAGAACTCCGGCGATGTCAGTTATTGCCTGGGAATAGAATTTCTGCGATCTGACGGTAGGATACACATGAACCAGCGCGGGTACATCAAGGACATACTGAAGAGGTTTGGAAAACGCCAAGACTGCGAGCACTTCTTTGGACACGAATATAAAACTAGGAAGGTCAACCATCAGAGCAGATAGCGAGGCACCAGAGCTACTCTATCGAGAGTTGGTGGGCTCTTTGATGTACTTAGCCGTATCCACAAGGCCGGACATCACTCACGCCATAAGCAAACTAAGTCAGTTCAACGACAACTTCGACAGGAAACACTAGACAGCCGCGAAACGCGTTCTGAGATACCTGAAAGACACAATCAACATCGGGATCACCTTCGAACGGACTTCCACACCATTGAGGGGATTCGTTGACTCCGATTGGGCGAACTGTCTCGTAGATAGACGCTCGTATATCGGATACACTCACCTATTAAACAACAGACACATCATGTGGGATTCCAAGAAGCAGAGGACTATTGCCTTATCATTCAAAGAGGTCGAGTTCATGGCCTTGTCGGAGGCCACGAAGGAGACTATGTACCTGATGAATTTCCTAATTGAGTTAGGATTTGAACGTTTAGCGAATGGAAAAATGTTCATCGACAACATCGGTGTCAAGAAGCTTGCTGAAAATGCTACCTATCACGCCCACAGCAAGCACATTGACATACGGCACAACTTCGTCCGGGAGGCCCTCAGAGATTAGAAGATCAGTCTGGAATATCTCCCCACCGAGGAAATGTTAGCGGATATAATGACCAAGGTGTATCCAAAGGGAAATACCTGAGGTGTCTTCAACTATGTGGACTAAGAAGTTTGTGCACGACACCCCCTAGGACCTTTTCCACATCGAGGGAGAGTTAGTACTGTACGATTACCAAAGGATCCGCCACTGCAGATTACCACGGATCGGTATTGACTTATTGATCGGACGACGTCACCTCACGTCTTGCTACTCTACCAGCATGTTTTTTCACACACGTTATGTTGCTTTTATGTATTTGTTAAGCGTTCTAATAAAGTACTAATTATCTTTGTACCTGCTTGTTCGCACTGTCTATCCCGCCTTCTGCACTATCATATAGTCCCTATAATATAAAGTTAGAGTGTGTACACAAAATGCTATAACAGCCTACTGAAATTCCACGTTAAAATCTAAAATAATTTTTCCATAACTCCAAGAACTGAAGGTCACGTGATAGACAAGGTGTGTTTGGTTAGTCAAAAAAGTCAAGAGTAGTCATATATTTTCCTTATGGCAGTCAGGATTTTTTTTCATCCGACGTACCTCGTTTATTAACTATTATTGTGGCTTTCAGTTTTTGGGAGTTACGAATTATTCTTTCAAGTTGATATATGATATTTTCAAACTTGACAGCCAGTACTGAAAATCTATAGTGCACGTAACGTAAACTGTAGCATTTTCAGTGCTGGCAATTTAGAACACAGCCATAGGTAGGGTGGCACCCAGTTGGACACGGCTCAATTGGACACGAGCCACTCACAGCGTTTGAGACTACAAAGCTCCTAAGCACCGGTCGCTGTGATTGGTGGTGTCCAATCGAGACATGGTCAATCGGGATCACCCCCCATACGTACACATAGGAATGCGGAAAAGATGGGAACTAAAGGCCTATAGGATACTACACTTTGACGTATAGAAACATATAGGTGCACATAGGACAGAGGAGATGTGCACATGTCATCCTATGGGGGTGGCACCCAGTTGGACACGGCTCAATTGGACACGAGCCACTCACAGCGCTTGAGACTACAAAGCTCCTAAGCACCGGTCGCTGTGATTGGTGGTGTCCAATCGAGCCGTGGTCAATCGGGATCACCCCATCCTATGGTAGCCTATAGGCATTTTCAGTCCCCATGGAGCATCTCTCCTTTGTCTTACGTACGCCTACATGTTACTATACGTCAAACTGGTACCTTGTAAACTTTTTAGTTCTCATGAGGCATCTGTCCACATTCCTGTGGGTACCTATGTTAATCTATTTGCATTCCTATGAATGTTGTACCTATGTATGCTGCGCAAATCTTATAGGTTACTACATAAGCTGCTATAGAATCTTATAATTCTCTATAGTATCCCATGAAAAAACACATGGGAATTTACAGCAGATTATCCCGCAGTTCTATTACGCACCGTATGATTTCACCCTTATTAGAATAATTTTCAGAAGAATCGTATACCGAGTGTATTAAAAAAATAGGTATACATGAACTTAATGTTGCAATATATAATTTTATTTTATAAAATTATTGATAATCAAGAAATCCTAAAATTTTTGATTACTAAAAAAATTTAAGATTGTTAACGATTAATTTTGATTATAATAATAATAACATTGAAATTGAATTAGGGTAACTCCGGTATCCTGCCGAAAATTCTTGTATGAAATTTTCATATAAGATTAATCTCATATGAAATTGGCACATTAAAGTTCTTCTATGCTAATGATCTCATAAGTTTTTACATATTTTGCAATAGCATATTATATTTTTAAAGAAAATATAGGATATTATATGATTTTATAATGTCTCGCAAGAACTCATAGGAATTAGTTGTCATGTACGATCAGACTTATACATGAAATTGACACATTTAAGGTATTTTATGTTTTTATATGATCTCATAAGTTTTTACATATATTTATACGTTTACTATCCAATCTGACGAGTCACTTATAATGACAACATTTTTAACATTATTTATTAAAATTCTAGAATTTTCCTTTTGGATTGCATTTGCGTTCACAGAGTCATTTGAACCATGTTAACGGCAACACTTCTCCAACAGAAATTGTGAAGATTCGTTCATTAAGATGCAATCGTTGAGGAATTATCAAGATGAATTTTCTTTAAAAATCTAGGGTTACATTTACGTCTGTTATTAATTTGTTGCAAATGACGGGAATTCATTCGAAACGTCCGAAAATGGAAAATTATTGTTTACACATTTGAATTACAGAATATACACAGTTTATTATAGCGCATCTATAACTGCGCATTTACTCTCATTTGCCTGTTTATTGAAATAAAAATTTAAAAGCTCTAATAGCTAAAATTCAGTAAAATTGTTACGACGGTGTGTTACCTATATAAGTAGTGATAGGGAAGGTATGACGCGTCAAAACAAACCCGCTCGCCTGGGTCCAAACAAACCCCCGCCACGCCACCATGGGCGTGGCCTAGACGAGTCTGTCTGGAAGGATGGTGGGCTCTGATTAATCGGTGGATGAAGGGATGGGTAATAAAGTAATTAAATGGAGCGTTCTTATTGGTTCGCTCTATAGCTGATAAAGATTTGATTGGTCCGCTCCATAACTTCCCACGAGGTGATTAGAGGACGTGAGTGGTAGAGAACATCCGACAAAGTGGAGGGTGAAGTCCGGAAAAAGATGAGTGGGAAATTGGGATCGTAGCATTTTTAGTCGTGGGGAGTGGGTAAAACACAAACAGTGGATATAAATAACAGGTGTAGTATAAGAAAGGAACGACGGAAATCTCTTTTTGTTGAAAAACTTCTCTTTATTCAGCCTCTTGTTAACACACACTCTGTACATTCTACCGCTCAGCCCCAAGCTACTCTCTCGTCCACTTTTTCTCTCCGGCTACACTCACACCCGCTCTCGCAGTGCCACCAACCTCCACTGCTACATTCGGCCAATTCTGACCGTCTGTCGTCCCGACCAGATAACGGAAGAACACTCTCGAATTTCTGTTTTACATAACTGGGTGAGAGTCTGAGCGGGACTTAGTATAAAAACAAAACAAGCGATTTCATAACTATTTACTTATGATAATTATGGATTAACATTAGTTATTAGCTAAATTATACATCGATCTCTTTAACCAAGCGGCGTTCCCCTTATTGCTGACGCCATGGTCGTAAGTTAGAGGCCTGCCAGACCCCTCGGTAAGGGCAGAGGGTGTTCTGAAACCCATCCACATCGGTCACTACGTACCTGTCGTTGCCTAGTTTCTTTGCGATCTTGTACGTTCCCTTAAATACCGGTACGAGTTTTCGTGCGGCTCCCGGCGTGTTATCAAAATTCTTAATGGAAACCAAATCGCCTACTGAATAATCGTATGCCGTTTTACGCTTGCTATCCGCATATTCTTTGTTATATTTCTGTGATCTTAAAATCCGGTCAGACGCGTTCGTTCTTATTTCATCTAAATCGCAACGTTCTCACTCTATCTCATTCCGCAAATGCTCTCCTAAATTATCTACCGATCTGTCTCGTTGTTTCACTCCGAATAACAGTCGACTGGGGGTTCGACCGTTATTCTACTTACCGAGTTGTTCAACGCATATTCGACATCGGGTATGATTTTATACCAATAATTACCTGTCGCGTCATCTGACAACTTAGCCAGCATCGGAGTCAGAGTTCGGTTGATTCTCTCGACCTGGCCGTTGGCCTGCGGAGATCCTGTGGCTATCTTAACGTGTTTTATCCCTTGATACTTTAAGAAATTCTCGAATTCAGTACTCGTAAAGCAACTACCTCTATCCGTAACTATTGTCTCCGGTCGTGAGTAATGTTCGAAGTACTGTCGCAAACAGTTGATCGTTTCTTTGCTAGAGGTTGTTTTGATTGCGTAAAGTTTGACGAACTTCGTAAAAGAGTCCACCGCAACCAGGAGGTGTTGCTTGAGTGGCCGTTTCTTGTCAATTGGTCCTAAATGATCAACGTGCAGAGTGCCGAAGGGGAGGTCCCCTTTAGGTATCGAATGAATCAGTTCCTCGGCTCTTCCACTAACTGGGGAGAACGTGATACACTTTAGGCAATTCTTAATATGATAATTTACTTTTTCACGGAGCTTCGGGAACCAATAACTCCCGAGGATTGCCTGAGTCGGTTTCTCGGTCCCTAAATGGCCTAGTTCGTCGTGGTATTTATACAGGATATTTCTTTCCATTTGTTGTGGTACGTAAAATAATAATTTATTATCATACTTGCGATAAACTAGCCCGTTTCTTAATTCATAAAATTGGCTTTCCGCTCGCTCCAATTGATCCCGGATTTTCAAGATTTCCGAGTCCTGTCCCTGATATACAGTTATACTCCATTCCATGGGGTCTTCTTCCACTACGCAAATAGTCCGGCTAAGGGCGTCTACATGACGCATGCGCGTACCCGCCCGATACTCTAGTTCATAATCGAAATCTAACAACGCGATTGCCCACCGCTCGACTCTACGATTGACGTCCCGTTTCTTCAAGGTCATTGTGACTGCGCTACAATCCGTCAAGATCTTAAACTTTAATCCTTGAAGGTAAATCCTGAATCGTTCCAGGGCGTAGATTATAGCTAGTGTCTCAAGTTCGAAGCTATGCAACTTTGCTTCTTTATCGGTCGTTCGCCTGGAAAAATAAAATACCGGGTGCATTTTCCCGTCCGATTTTCTCTGCATGAGAATCGCCCCATAACCTACCGAACTGGCATCACAGTGCAACTCTGTTAAGTCGTTCGGGTTGTAAATTGCTAAAATTGGAGCTTCCGTAAGTCTAGATTTTAATGTTATAAATGCCTCGTACTCTAACTTCCCGAACCTGAACGTCGCGTTAGCTTTTGTTAAATCATACAGAGGTTTGGCGATAGCCGCGAAATGCTCAATAAATTTCCGGAAATACGAACAGAGTCCAATGAAGCTGCGTACGTCTCGTGTGTTCTTTGGGATAGGGAATTTTTCAATAGCTTCCACTCCCCGTCGCGTTGGCCTCACCCCTTGTCCCGAGATCATGTATCCGAGATACTCTATTTCTGTCTGCAAGAAATAATATTTGTCGATGCGTAACTCTAAATGGTTTTCCGACAGGGTCTTAAACACGCGCTTTAAAATCTCCAGGTGGTGCTCTAGCGTCTCGGTCGCTACCAAGATGTCGTCCATGTAGATCGCC
>NW_017295573.1:17520-24686 GCF_001594075.2 Trachymyrmex cornetzi
CGCATCTAATGGAACAATAGCCCGTTTGTCAACAAAACGTTCTTTCATAAAGCTAATGGGGCTACCCGTGTCCAGGAGCGTATCTAAGCATAATACTCGCCGTACACTAGAGTCCTCTAGTTCGTAAGTAACTTTCTATGTTCAACACTGTCCTCCTCCTCCGGATCCTCGTAGACGCTGGAAACCTGCGGAGCTTCCTCTCCTTCCTTCGAGCTCTTACTCGGACAGCTTGCCGCCATGTGTCCGAATTCGCCGCAGACATAACAGGAGCCTCGTTCCCTCCGGGGTTTCTGACAGTCTTTCGCTACGTGTCCCGGCTGATTGCAGTTGTAACACTTGATTTGTTTTTCGCTCTTCTCTTCTTTGATCACCTTCGGCTTCTGTGGCTTAGTTTCAGTACTTGTTTTCGTATTCGGATTCTCGGCCGTTTTCTCAGCTCCTTGAGATGCGTTCTTCTTCGATCGATTCGAGAGGGAGATCTTCCGGAATCCGCTCAACAGGTCCTTCACCTCGTTGAAATTTTACATTCGTGCTTGGTTTCGTAATGTTGAGTCTGGTATCCCGTCGATTAGATAGTCCACCAGGTCGTCTTCCTGAATCGGCACTAGGTTGCCTAAAATAAGCTTCTCGTGGTAATAGTTGTGGAAGGACTCGTTCGTCTGCCACGTTCGTGCTTCGAATTTCTTGAGACGATCCACCCTGCTCGGCCGCTGGTCAAATCCGTCCTTCATTGCCGAGAGCAGTTCATCGAGTGTCATTTCGGTATGTTCCGATTTTGAGCGGAACCATCTTTCTGCTTTTCCTTTAAGTTTCGAGCTAATGACTATCTTCATAATTGCATCTTCTACCGCAAACAATCTTTTAACGAGTCGGACTTGCTTCTCCCACTCTTCGAAGTGGCGGTTATTTCCATTGAACTCGCCTAGCAAGTCTCCGATGCCCTTGACGTCAGCTCGTAATTGTGGCGTCGCTCGTGGTTCCGTCCGTTGCTGGAACTGTCCTCCTGATTCGCCCTCGTAATGTCCAATCGCTGGATTCCCTCTGGTCGCCAGTTCTAGTTCTCGTTGCATTAACGTTGCTTCTCGCTGTGCGAGATCCCGTTCTCTCTTTGCCAACTCGAGCTCTTAGCGCAGAAGTTCGTTTTTTTCTCGTTTGACTTCCAGCTGTTCGTCCTCTCGTTCATCACCGTCTCCGTAGCCGAGCCCGCTTTCGTCCATCCACGTTCCGTCTGGATCTGCTTCCATTAATCTCTTAATTATTTCGCTTTTCAGTCCGTACGACGGCACGTTGTATTTCTTCGCTATCTCCTTAAGTTCAGCTACCGTAAATCTATTTGCTTTCTCCATAATGATGGCGGTTCTCACTACACGCGCTCGAAAATAAACATAAAATAGGACTTAATTGTTCGTGACTATCGATTTCGTACTTATCGATCACGTAAGGTGTCTTTCCGCACTACACGGTCGCAGGCCCGAATTATCACCCGATAAGTAGTGTCCGTTTTACCGATTGTCGTTGGATATCGTCCTCGTCAGACGGCAGCGCCCTGTCTCGTAGCGTACGAAAGTTCTCGAATAACGCCTATACGCGTCCGGTCCAAGATGGCGGAAAATTTGCGTTCCCGGTCTTTTTCGCGCACAAAATGGCTTGCTTCTCACTTCTGCCCGTAACCTAACGTAATGTTCTCATAAACCGGCCGATCCACTAACCCGTTGATCCGGCACACATAATTAGTCTCGTAATTCACATAAGTCCGTTTCCGATGTACGGTTCACATAAATTTAATGTCGGTGCGCGGCTCGTACGTTGCACACCGATCGACGCTCGACAGCTCGTCGCTGTACTTAACTCCGCCTTCTTAACGCGAGACTTTTCCTCGTTGTCCTTTCTGACCGAGTTCGCGGAGGCATCCCACTTCTGATTTGTAGTATAAGAAAGGAACGACGGAAATCTCTTTTTGTTGAAAAACTTCTCTTTATTCAGTCTCTTGTTAACACACACTCTGTACATCCTACCGCTCAGCCCCAAGCTACTCTCTCGTCCACTTTTTCTCTCCGGCTACACTCCTGCTACACAGGTAGTTTTATGAGGATCATTTTTTATTGGCACGATCATATATCTCCGACGTCTTAATGAGTGTTTTTTTTTTTAGTATTTATGATGGAATCCTTTACGAAAATTTTCGAGACTAGGAGATTATTACTTTTGCTTGAAAAAAAGGGGAAGTAAAACAGGAACGAACATGTTCAACTGACGCGACGTCTTCCATGTGCTGATTCGAGCGTTATATATATATTTTTTAATTCTTTCTCAATTTTAAGTATTTAATGTACATTATCTAAACCTGAAATACGAGAAAAAATGTGTTTATTGTAAATGAGGGCGAGGTTAAGAGTAAGAAATAGACGAAATTTTCAAGTCCAAATTATTAATTTTATAAAAGAAGGAGATATTATATGAAATAGTTATTTTAATTCTTTTTTAAAAAAGTACATGATTGAACATGACATACAGCATGAGAATTTACGAATTTATGTTTACACTAAAGAAAAATTTTATGAAATAACTGTACGATTATTCGGTCATTGCGTTTACAATCAGAGGTAAACAGAATAAGAAACTGGCTAAGATTATAACCATTACATATAAAATATAGGAATACACAGCAGTATTGTTCACAAGTTTAAGAAAGCATTCCTTGAAGCGTCGTCGTGTTGCAGCAATACGTGATGGAATTTCGACGAAGTCGTAAGAGGAATCTTGAGTCCAAGGGCGGCATGCCGTAGCTATTGAAATACGTTCGTGTTCCGTATTCGTCAATATAGAAGGCGACTCAGTGTTGGCCAGGTCGATTGTGATCGTCCGTGTTACATTAGCGACAATGGCAGTCGACCTCGTTCATATTCTCGGCAGTCGGTCGGATAGACCCCTCCATGTCGGACACTGAGATGATGTAATGCGTTTAAAACTTCTAGTGAATTCATTTCTCTGCGTAGGTGAGAGAGAAAATGTATGGGTAATTTCAAAATTTACCTCTTTTGCTGTCATGTGTAATGTGGAGTTCTTAAAAATACTCGGCGTTTGCGAAACGCTAGGGTTAGTTTTATCTCTATCAGTTGTCGAGTCGAATTTTGGAAGATCTTTTTTCTCCTCGGCTGTTGCTTGTTCGTCTTCGTTTTGATTCGCCTTTTCTGTCGCGAATATTTTTCCTCCACGCTTTAATGTTGCGGATTATATCGTGTTTCTGATTTTTAAATTGAAATGAAAATTGTCCGCTGTCTGTTTTTTCGCTTTCGACGTCGCTATCACTCCAATTTTCCGAGGAAAGGCTATCGTAGCTCGAATTGCTGCTATTTCGTATAGTTAGCCAACGTTTCAATTTGTAAGCGTTGCGTAAGGCGCAATGTGATTCGACGTTGGTTTGAAATCCGTGATGCGTGCAACGTTGTCCACAACCTCCGAAATCTGGCAGATTTTTGAAAGTCGGAGAAATTCCTTCTAGGTTATATACTAGAGAGTAGATTACTCAGATAACGTGCCTTCTCTTGTTCTCTGCTGTAGATGTAGCGTGCATATAGTGCAATGTCTCGTAAAGTATTTAGGATTAACTTCTCCGTCGAACCATTCGATTCCGTGATAATTTCGAGTAAGCCAGTTGTTTTCTCGTCTTACTCTTTCTGGTAAATCGCCAAATGGGTAAGGTGGCATCATAATCCAGTGTCCGGTAATCGTCACATTAATCGTAAGAACCGCGACTTCTTTCGAAATAAAGTTTTCTTCGGCATCGCGGAAACCTTGTTTATCGATCACTATATCCATTATGATATTTGAATTTTTGCTACTCTTTTTTTACGTCGGCGAAACGTCGGCGTCGATGTCATGAGCAAAACTGAAGCATTTTTGCGTCATTTTGCGTACAATTAGATGAGAAAAAAATGTGTAATGGGGAAAAATAATTTTCTCTTAAAAGACATAACTAACCGGAAAAGTCAACAATGACTTGACGCGAGGAGTCAATTTCCAAAACGTTATTCAACTCGGCATAGCGATACAATTAATAGTCACGGAAAGAGCTTTTTCGAATCTCACTTCTAATCGTAAGCTTCCGTGTTTCACGAGATTCCAATGCCCTGAGCAATTAGCGGATAGATCTGGAGTAAGATCGAAAGTGAAAAGAGTGATGCCGTGAAATTTATTCCGTAATTTTTGAAATTAAACGGGTTCAATTTTCTATCGCCCCCCCCCCCCGTTAAACACCTTGTTATCGACAAAGTCGACTTTTATTCGTTTCGGCAGCTGTCCAAGTATTGCATTGTCTATCGATTTCCCTACTACGGCGGCGTGTATCGTGGTTTTAACTTCGACTCTCATAAGAGGATACTTGGCAGTAGTTTTACTCAGCATTCTAGCGTGTGCGAGTAGAATACCCGATTTATTTTTCATACAAGTAGACTGTCGTTAAGAATGCGTATATTTGACATTGTTTTACTCTCCATAAGACAAAACGAATCTTTCAAATGTACGAATCTCATTTTAACTTGCACTCCGTTAATTAAAAATTTATCTTGATTGAAAACGTCGCAGTGAAGGTGGCCTATGAGATCTAGTGCGCAATTTCCCTGAATGTATTGTGCGCGTCTTTTGAGCGACAAATTTGAGGTCGACGAGTCTGACGCGTCGTCCATGTAACCGAGGATATCCGCATCCCATAAACAAGAGGTTAGATAGAAAGTTTTTGCGGGTATAGCATAATTTAATAACGCCTCGGTGTACGTGCGTTAAGCGTAAGCGTTGTTTGGTGGCGACACGAGCTTTTGATTGAAATATACGTCGATTTGGTTGAACATGAAATGCAGTAAATGATTTACAGGTCCTACTTTTGCCACGTTGTCGAGTGTGACCGATTTGCTCTCTCCGCGTTCGCTTTCTACGCGTATACGAAGGCTCAACATGGTGTGAGTGAGATCCAGATAGTCTTCTCCTTGTCCGAGTATGACGAATTCTATGAGCAAGTCGTCCGCGAGCGAAGTTACGGATTTACAATAAATCCATTACGAGCTCTCAATGCTGGTTTGCATAAAAGTCAAAGAAAAAAAATCGAGTCCGCTGTTTATACACTTGCTTGAGTAAGTATGAAGGAAGGACATGCTTTTTCTCCAGCTGCGAATTTCTATTTCGATTAAGAGAATATGTCAGATACGTCACATTTCTTGACTCGATATCTCCTAGCGGATGGTTTTTTTTCTGCAGCACGAATTTTCTTTTTCTTCGTCTTTTTTGCTCTTCTTCCCTGTGGTATTTCTCGATAATTTTCTTTTGACTGCCCGACGTCGTTACGAAGGGTGGCACCCAGTTGGACACGGCTCAATTGGACACGAGCCACTCACAGCGCTTGAGACTACAAAGCTCCTAAGCACCGGTCGCTGTGATTGGTGGTGTCCAATCGTGCCGTGGTCAATCGGGATCACGCCGTTACGAAGTGCGATACTACTATCTCGACCTCCGAGTTGAAACTGAACGCGTCTGCGGATTTTGCGGATATTTCATATTCCGATCCCCTCGTCAGGGAATTTATTTTTTCTTTGGTTTTTCTCTTCAGATTACCCCTCGATTCCGCGAGCTGACATTTGACCGCTTCCTTCAACGGCTTATTATTTTCGACATCATTTATTACGTTAATTCCCGCACGTAAAGCTTCTTTTCCGACAGCACGTGCACCTTTATTTAGATAAGGTAGTATTTTTCAGAATAGTCCATCGAAAAAGCTTCCGATTCCATGTCGTTGGTAAGGCAAACCGACGAAAACACGTCGAATTCACCTCGGCTACCGATGTCCCGCGCATCAAAATACTCCTCATATTCCATCGCTAATTCCTAACTAAAGATTGTCACTACCGACACGCTCGCGTACACGAAAGAAAGTTATTGCTTACGTTTAAAGTGCAGCGTCACTGTCAGCGTTCCGAATTCGAATGGAACTTTTTTCCAAGATGATCTCTTATATCTATTTCGATCGTTCTAAAATTCGTTCGTCGCAATGGGATATAATTTGGAAATGAAAAATGCTTCACCAAATTTGCACCAAATGCGTAATTATGACTGCGTATCTCGACCGGAACTATCCTGATAAGAGGAGTACACACATCACCTGTTATATAAGGGTCACAAATATCGCAATAAACGAACGTTTTATCGAGAATACCGCGCCACATACTATGGGGTTGGCTACTCCAGTAATCGTCTGCAAGTCGTTTTCCCGTCTCCTTATTAAATCCATAAATAAAAAAAGTTTTCTCTTCTGTTTCATTGGAATTAGATTTACGTATCGCGAGCTTGGAATAAAAAGAGTATTTATTTGTGGAAATTGCTGATGAGAAACCTAGCATTTGTAGAAGATTACCGGAAAAGTTTATATGATGTAGTATTTGCACTTCTCATCGCAGTTAATACTTATAAAGACTTTGCCACCAGATGCTTTTTGCTGTTCAAAATAAAAATTCGATTAGGCATTTTTACACGCGGTGTTAATCGCATCAATAAGCTCATGGATATCATTGTAAATTCTATTTGGAAATGCAATTTCTTTTGCCGTAAACCATTCGTCCCCTTATTGGTTTTAACATTGACGAATCTGATCATATTTTCGTTATGAAGTTGAAACAACCTGACTTTGCGCGGACGTAGCTCGTCGGTCACGGGCTGCGGCCAGGGTCGCAAAGAGGTTCGGCCAGGAGGAGAGAGATGCAAGGCGGTAATAACGTAGCTAATACGGATTGATGTGATAATATGATAATATATTCTGATATATATATTACAGAGTGTATGTGCTGTGTGTGTGTGTGTGTGTGTGCGCGTGCGTGCGTGCGTGCGTGCGTGTGCGTGTTGATACAATTTGTTGCGGCTGGTATATTTGCTGACGGCGGTGTGCGTGTGTGTGTACAAAGCGTGTCGGTGTACGTGTGCGGTGTGTATGTGTACGGTGTGTATGTGTACGTGCGGCGGGCGCGATTCGCAGTGCGAACGGTGTCGCGGGGTGCGCGGGACGCGGGCTTACACCGCTAGCACGTGGTATTCGCGCGACGCGTCGCAACGCGAGGAGCGATACGTCGCCCCGCTGGATGCGCTTTCTGCGTAGCGTGCGATACGGCACGACTTCGACTGTCGGG
>NW_017295573.1:24850-46993 GCF_001594075.2 Trachymyrmex cornetzi
CGGTCCGAGGAGCGAGCAATGAGCGGTGAGTCGGAGAGCGGAGTTGAATGCAATATCGGACCGGTAAATGCCGGTAGTGGCGGAGAACTCTCTCACCACCGCAGTATTGCTCAGGATCTCTAGGAAGCGGTCGGTTTGCTAGGAGCTGGATCAGGAGCAAAAAGCCCGAAATAATCTTTCGCCGGGCTTTTATACTGTATTGTTGCTCCTGCTCGTATTGTTCCGGAATCATTCGGTGACTCTCGGCGTGGAACAATACGAGCGAGAGCTGCGGCGCTCGACATCGTTCGGCGACGCTCGGGTTTCGTAAGACTAGAAGTCTCGCGGCCTGGAATTATGTTTGCGTCTATAAAATGTGTCGAGCGCACCGCGCTCTCATCGCATACGGTGACCGGGGGTCACCGTAGCGGCATCTGGCGAGTTGGTATTGCCGGGAATGATGCACTTATGGGGATGCATCGTTACAAAGTATGTGTAATAAAAAGGTACGGAAAAATTGAATCTCGCTTATCGCAACCTCCCATTGCCCATCCAACATTATAGAGTGAGGTAATTCCCATGAAGGACGACGTTGTATTATCCGGAAAATGATGCATACTACTGTCACTCGGAAGTATCAGAAGAAATTGTTCCTCCTCCATCGCGAAGAGAAATTAAACTCGAAGCCGGAATCCAAGTATCAAACTCACTGGGATAACCGCGCCAACTAACAAGTACTTGCTTATTAGCTCCTCGTCCCCTACTTTTTATCACGCGGTCGACGATGAACTGTTCTTTCTCTAAGTTTTTCTCAACTCGAGCTAATTCTTGCTCATAAAAAATATCGTCTATGACTTTGTCTGCTAAATTTCGCAGTTCGTACACGTGAGGGTTTCGCCAATCGGGAACACAGTAAATTTGAAATATCTCCCCGCTTTACTTAGCCTCGTATCTTTTTTCGAAGGCATCTTTCGCTCTACTGATGTGAACAAGATCTCCGACGCGATCTTCTTCAATCTTTCATTGGCCCTGGTCCTCTTTATAACGAGGTAAACTTGGCCAGTCGTGTCTAATATAGCGGAAAAGCAGTAATCGTAAGTGGGAGTGCTATGCACCGGCCACCTCGAACTGGGCGAGTAACGGATGATGCAATAAAAATGGTGAGGCGCCCCTTCAAACACTGGACACCTGCGGCTACGGCGCTTCCACGCCGCACAGCCGCGCGCCAAGACGGATAAAGGTACTATCGAAATTGAAATACTATGGCACAGTCCAAGCCGGCAACGCTTTTCAAAAATATAGTCGAGGTGACGCAACACCCGAGACGAGAGGGAACACGTCCGATCCGCTCGAGTGGTCTACAAGAACTATCTCCGACGCGATGTTTAACCTTTCGCGCTCATTTCTTTAACGTTTCGTTTTTCCAACGACGAGTCATATTTTCACGAACGATACGTACGTTTTCTCTCGTTGCTACCGCAGATTGCATTCTCGTGGACGAGTGACGCGTGTGATTATAAGCACAATGTCCTGCATAACATCGATGTAGCGTCGCGTATTTTTGTGCGTAAAATAACACCACATTCACTGCTTCAGTGTTCTGTTGAAGAGCTCGACGATAGGCTTTGATGTCCGGATTGCACGTTACCCTAAAACGAATTTTTCGTTAAGAAATTTTTGCATTTTTGATTGCGCGACAAATTCTTTGCACATGTCCGTTTGTAAGTATACGGGATCACGTCCTTCGCTTTTCGCTAATATGCGTTGAAGAGCTTTTATCACGCAATTACTCGTTTTGTCACGTAACGATTCTACCAAGATGTATATATTTGGTACATCAATAATCACTAACAGATAGGAATAACTGTCATTACAACTTTTTAGATTTCGTAGTTTGATCAAATCTGCCTCCCACACATCGTCAATGTTTGTTACGTTGTAATGCAACCGTGGATTTTCTGCGCAATGGTCGGTGCAATATACGCGTCTTGCGATTTGAGCCAGCATACGTCTTCTCCCTATGAGAAATTCGGTTTAACAGCACGAGTTAATTATCCACCGCCGAATAACCCACATAATGCGATGGATCGTAGTATAGTTTTTCGAAGGTCATCGTTATTTTATAGTAGTTTTTTCCAAGCGAGTAATCGATTTTTTCTCGTTTGTAAAGATATGGGGGTATCAGTTTTTCGTGTACGAGAAAGAATTAGCGAACTTTCCTCGTCTATTTCTTCATAATTTTTGCGTTTTTCTCCTTCCTCGCACTCTCGATATAATCGATGTGGAACTCGTGCTTTCGATATAAAAGGCGTGGAACTCGCACGAGGTCGAAGCTTTACGCTGTTTGCAGTAACACTGTGCGTGGACAATATTCGTTTATTTCTCACTAGTGCAGAAGGTATGTTCGCACGGAGTAGTCGCGTAAACTGATTTCTACCTACTGCTTTCACAGTTTTTCTTTCGCGCCGTTTATCAAGTCAGTGATATTCTAATCTTTCACGACGTTACCATCTATAGTCACGATTCCATGCTCGTCCCAACTAATTCTATCAGGCACAGCTTTTCAAAACAAATATTTCATCAGTAAGTGTGCATGCTTACGATAAGATTTCGGTACACTTTTCACTACTTCTTCAATGCTTTTCATCGTATGGTTATATCATCGCAATAATATTGGCATTACTGATGGAATGTGGTATCGGTGTAACGATTTGCATGAAATCGTGAAAAACGCCATTATTCGTCGTTATCGGAAGCATCTCGTGTAGCGTTGTTTTCTGCATTTTCGTTTTCGATGCATGCGTCTTTCTGCCTTTGCGTTTCTTGGATAAACCGCAGGTTTCGTCATAATGCCTCTCTATATGTTTTCCATCTCTCATTTTTTCGTCGCGTGGCCAGTCAGAATTAAAACTATGACTCATCTCCGCATCGAGTCGTGTTAGATGAGTTCCGGGAGTTTGCGTTGTATTATTAGTGCTCACGGTGTTATCTGAATTTTATGGTACTGCGATTTCTTTTACTTTCCGCTAGCGAATGATATCGGATTCTGACCTAGCTGATGTTGCATTCTCTCAAGATTTTCCGTCGAAATTAAAACCATTTTTTTGTCTTTCTCCATAGCGTTTTATCTCTACTATTTCGTTCATTCGATAATAAGGTCGATAATATAGGTCCGATAATATAAGATAAAAATCCGCCTCGCTGCACCAGCAGCTTTCTTTTATCCTTCCAATCGCGTTTTGCAACGACGCGACACAGAGCCGTTTTGTATTTGGTTAACCGATTTTTTTCATAACGTTCGAGAGAGACGTTATCTTTGAGTGTTAAAAACACATTCACAGATACAACGAATTAGTTTTTTGTCAGCGTTTCGTAAGAAGGTTGTGCGTCGATTTTTGTTCAAATGATAGAGTGCCGCGAGGAGACAGGCGTTTCTCTTAACTAATCGAATGTGTGGCGATTTTCGTCGCACTGTGTGATTTCTTGTCACTCATCTTCATCGCGAGAAAAAACCTACGGCTGACACGGGCAATTACCCGTACTCACCTTTTTTACGAATCCGTTGAAAAAAAATCTACGTTGCACGTAGACGTAATGAGTCGTATTCTTGGAAAAAATACACGTTCAAAATCGATACTTGTCTGGAGTTGATTGTTTCAATTCAAGCAACAAATACCCGTGTGGCGTCGTAGTATGCCTCTTCTAGGAATTTCAGACCTCACGTGCTATATGACGATTCTAAGTGTGATCCTATCTAAAAAAGGAGATGTTAAGTCGATTGCTCGCATCTCTCGATGCTTATTGTTGCCGCTTTTCGGCGATGCTGATTGGTTTTCTCGCTGCGCTTACTTCGTGAGCGGCTGTCATCAAGGAGATCGCTCGTTTGATGGATGTGTATTGTGGGGTTAAGTTACATAATTACTTAAATTGACGTAAATAATAATTGATAATAATGTAAGATCGTATCTTTGGAATTGTTCATAGAGTAGAAAAAATTAAAATAAAGAGCCTTGTTTTAATTTAAAAAGAGTAAAACAAGAGGTTTATTATATGTATATAATATGTATAATTGTCTATCGCAAAACGAGAGATTTACACAAAGAATTATCGACAGTTCAGTCGCGCTTTACCGAATAAATTATATTCGACTTCGTCTCTTAAACTCACAAACTCGTAACTCGTAGTAATATGCAACTCCCGCACCTAATTCGTCTCTCTTAATGCTCGTGAAATTCACAACTCGTAACTCGTACTTAACTCCCGTCTTGCACGTCTAGCTTTGTCGATCAAACTCAACCGACTCATAAATATTACTGAGTTAAAAAACGATCGACGCGTTCCGATCTCGCGATGAGCGGCCGCCATCACCTCGCGACATCTCGAAACCGACTTATAATCTAACGCGGAAATGCGACCCTACACTCGGCCATCCTGCAAGCACGTTCGTTCTCGAACGTCATCAACTGAAATTGTTTCATCCTCTGAGGAATCGCCGCTACTCTCGCGGATCCATGGTTTCATGAAATCGGCTGACGTCGTCGTTTGAGTGGGACCCTCACTTTCACCGATTTTGTGAACCGAATAACGTTGATTCCGCACCAATTTGTGATCTCGTATAGTCCTAAGTATTTATCGACAAACTTCATGCCTGATCCTCGTTGCGTACGCTTAACCCCTTAGCTGTCAGGCGAAAATCAGCTTTTCGTGCCATTTTTGTCTTGGAAAAAAATTTCCATTGATTTATCCTATAATTTTAGTGTTATGGTTTTGGAGGTCGCTGAATCCGAATCTGAAATCGGATTTTCAAAAAACAAAAAACAAAAAAAAGAATAAAATCATAATGGAAATAAAAATAATAAAAAATTTAAAAACGCCAAAAGCACCAAAAAAATAAAAAAAATACAAAAAGTAAAAAAAAACGGAGTCAACAACCGCCACGTCCTCGATTCGTGACTCTGGGTTCGGCAGAGAGCGGGATATAAAAACAAAAAAAAATTCTTTTACATTTTTTACGATGGATAATTTGCCATGAATGGTTTGCTGAATTTTTATTCATCATAATGTATCCGAGTTTCAGATACTTAGAGTCAGGATTCAAATTCTAAATTCGCGATCACGAACTTCTAGAGATACAAATTTTTGTAGAAATCAAATCATTTTTCGAACTTGCGTCCGCCATATTGGATCCGCCATTTTGAATTTTGAAAATCCGATTTTAAATTTGGATTCAGCGACCTCAAAAACCATGATTTAACAAATTACAGTCGAATCGATGAAGTATAAACATGTTTTTTTTCAAATGCGCACATATGCGTCATGAGACGAAAATGGCACGATTTTTTTCTGCGCATATGTGCGTCACTGACACTCAAGGGGTTAATGGCTACCAAATCGCCTATGTGGTAACTTTCACCAATCTTCCTTTTCCTATTAAAGGTTTTCTTGCTGTACCTTGGCTATATTCTCCTTCGCTTTGAGCCGTAACTCATCTCGGTCAGTTTGAAAAGATTCTATCAATTCTTTCTCCAACATCTCCCGAATCTCAGGATGGCTCTTTAGTCTTGGATGTGCTCCGAAAAGTATGCGGATAGGAGAAGTGCCAGTACTCCTGTGAGGTACAGTATTCAGGTATTGTTGAGCCACTTCGATGCTGTATTTATACCATTCATTTGGCTTCGATGCTGGCAATTTAGTTAATAAGGGTATAAGAGTCCTGTTGAGTCGCTTGACCTGTCCGTTTGCTCTAGGCACTCCTGTCGTTGTCAACACGTGCTCGATACCTTCAGTCCGACAATACTCCTTGAATTCGCTCGACGTAAAGGCCGTACCTCTATCAGAAGTAATTCGACGTGGATTGCAAAAAATCGCTGCCTGTTTCGTCAAACATGCCAATACCTCCTACGTGCCAGTAGACCTGGTAGTGTACAACCAACTAAATTTAGAAAAAGCATCGATAACTACAAATAAATATTTATAAGATTTTTTTGTCGAAGGCAACGGTCCAAGATGATCAACATGTAGAGTATCCAATGGTACACTTCCCTTCTCGATTGGGTACAAGAAACATTCTTGCTTTCCGTGTTTCCTCTTAGCTAAGCTACAGGCAATGCAGTTACGCACAACCTTTTCGACACGTTGTCGCAGATTTGGAATCCAATAATCAGCTCTCACCAAGCTTTCAGTCTTGCCCACCGAGAAGTGGCCTCGCTCGTGTGTCCGTCGAATGATCTGGGTCTGCATCCTCTTTGGAACCACAAACTGCAAATCATCATTCTTCCAATAGATTACCTCACAGTACATACTCTTGAGTTCACCCACGAAGAAGCAAATCGCAAAGCCTTCTCACGCCGTCATCTTCCTCCTGTGCCCTACCAAGTCTAGCCTTCAGCCCCGCATCCGATTCGTCGATCACCAAGCACACGGGTAAAGGATTGCAACTGAGTGCATCAACATGCGCCATATTTTTACCAGGACGATGCTCTATACTGTAGTGAAACTCTTCCAACAGCAACGCCCACTTCGCAACTCGTACACATAGGTCCTTCTTGATAGTAAGCGTGAAGGCGCAACAATCGGTTACAACCTTGAACGTAATACCCAATAAATAGATTCGAAACTTTCTTATTGCTTTGATTATGGCCAAGACTTCCAACTCATAGCTTGCATATTTAGATTCAGCAGGCGTTGTCTTTCCACTAGAGTAATAGACGGGATGGAAAAGATTGTCTTCATTGTTCCTTTGAAGTAGAATCGCGCCATATCCGAGTGCAGAAGCATCTGTATGTAGCTCCGTATCCGCTCCAACTCGATACAGATTTACTACTGGCTTTTCGACCAACATTGGCTTCAGCCGCACAAATGTATCCCTCTCCACATCACCAAAATGGAACTGCGCACCAGTCCTCAGAAGATTCGTTAATGGGCGTGCTATTATGGAATATCCAGGGATAAACTTCCGAAAATAGCCACTCATACCCAAGAAGCTTTGCACATTCTTGATGGTTGCAGGCTCCGGGAAACGCCGTACTGCCTCAGTCTTGTGATCCGACGGACGCACGCGTTCTCCCTCAACAACATGGTCAAGAAATTCCACTCTGGTTTGAAGGAAACAGCACTTCTTTCAATTTATAATAAGTCCAGCTTTACTAGCCGTCTCCAGTACTCTTGCAAGTCTCTCCATGTCATTTTCGACATTGCTCGATGGAATGATCAAGTCATTCATATAAACCAAAACCACGCCCTGCCGTATCAGATCCCTAAAGACCGAATTTATGAATCTCTGAAACACGGCCGGTGAATTACATAGACCGAAAGGGACCCTCAGGAACTCGTAATGTCCGTCAGGCACAATGAAAGACGTGTACTTCCTACTCAGTTCGTCCATCCTCACGTGGAAAAATCCATTCTTCAGATCGAGCGTACTAAAAACTCGAGCATCCTGCAACAAATCCAACTGGTCCTATTAGCGGCAGAGGATATCGATCTTTAATAACTTTTTTATTAAGCATACGGTAGTGTATACACAACCGGATTGACCCATCCTTTTTTTGACAAGCACCACAGGACTAGCGTAATCTGATGCTGATGGTTGAACGATTGCCTTCTCGATCCATTCGTTAAACTGCTTATTGATCACAAGTTTCTCCGTTGGGGATAACCGCCTTGCAGATTGGTAAACCGGTTCTTCATCCTTCAACACAAGCTTCATTCTAACCTCACTCTCATATACCTTGTCCGGTTTATAATTTCCCACCAGATTTTGCAGCGCCATTCGCTGCTGAGCCCTCTCCACGGAAGCGACGTCCACGTGACAGGTCTTCCGATCCTCCTCCTCCACCAGATCTATCTTAAATATTTCCGGCATCGAATTTTCGGCACTATACACAGACTGCAATGGGCTGAAACCTTTCCCAATTTAATGTTAACCTCGACAGTGTCCAGAAAATCGGTTCCTATCAACATCGGGTGTTGAAACAGAGTATCCGAGACCACTCGTATGCGTATTGGATAAGAACGCTCGTCAACAACAATTTCAGTCTGAAACTCTCCTAAATCTAAATTTTTAGGATATTTTGAAGCGATATGTCCACGCTCGTTGCATCCGAAACATTTTACGCCTTGCTCTTTTGTCGGACAATTAATTCCCGTATAATCTCGCATGCCGCAATTATGACAACGGATGACAACATTCGCAGCGTTTTTCTTATTATCGTTGGTTCTATTCTCTTTTTTCTCTCCTTTATTCGAGCTATTATTTTTATTATTATTATGCTTTATTGTGTTCGACGTACCTGTGTTCTCGAATGGTCACCTTTTCGAAGGCTTTTAAAAGTGTGTCCACTGTCTCGAATCCTTGCACACGCGCTTGATTCCGGAGCGCCTCATCAGGTATACCGTCGATAACATATTCGAGCATCTCATCGTCATCGACTGTAACTCGATTTCCCATGATAACCTTTTCGCGGCAATATTTATGAAACGTCTCGTCCTTCTTCCAGGAGCGTTCCTCAAATCTCTTCCTCATGATCACCTTGGTTTGCCGATGCTGAAACATACTCCGCAATTCATTAAGAAGCATATCAAACGGCATCCCAACATATTCCGGCTTAGAATATAGCCATTCCAAAGCTCTGCCCTTCAAGCGCATGCCGATTATTAGTCTCGCCGCATCGTCCTCCAACGGATACGTAGTCTTCAACAACCGAATTTATTTCTCCCATATATCATAATTCGCCGATTTGCCATCAAAATGGCTAAGAAAATCTGCAATAACCGTTACGTTTATTCTCGCGTGTATGGACCGAGCCCGTGTGTCGTCATCGTCGTCTATAACGCGCCGCCGAATCTCACCACCAATTGCGTTATCCCTTATTTGACTTTGACGTAATAATTCTAATTCGCGTCGTGTTAGCTCCAGTTCGCGCTCCGCTAGCTCTTTCTCTCTTCGATACAATTCGATACAATTCGATTTCTCGCAGTCGCATGTCAGAATCCTGTCGCATACTCGACGCACTCATTTGCGAAGTACCTGCATTATTACAGCGATCGTCGGACTCACCACCGCCGGCATCCCCGTCGCGCATCCACTCGCCATTCGGATCTGCTTCCATCAGACGCTTGATTAACTCTGCTTTCGTCCCCATGGAAGAATAGTCACGCTCCTCCAGCACTCTTTTCAATGCAACCAATGTAAAGTCGTTCAAGTCCTTCATACAGTCTGTTCGCCTCATAATTCTCACACTGACACTCCTCGCACGGCACACGTTACTTCGATCAGCTGTTCAGTTATTGTCACTTGGTGTCCTTATTAGTCGAAGGCACACACACATGTAAGCACGCTCTTTCTCGTGTGTTTATCTCACACTATCATCTTGCGCGGTCACGATTTGTTCGCGTGTCTTTTCTAGAATGTTCGTTAACGGCTCTCTCATATCCCGGCTGAGCCCCCAAAATTTTATGTATGTAGGATCGTGTCTTTGGAATTGTTCGTAGAATCGGAAAAATTAAAATAAAGAGCCTTGTTTTAATTTAAAAGGAGTAAAACAATAGGTTTATTATATATATGTATAATTGTATATAGAATATATGTATAATTATCTATCGCGAAACGAGAGATTTACACAAAGAATTATCGGCAGTTCAGTCGCGCTTTACCGAATAAACTATATTCGACTTCGTCTCTTAAACTCACAAACTCGTAACTCGTAGTAATATACAACTCCCGCGCCTAATTCGTCTCTCTTAATGTACTCGTGAAATTCGCAACTCATAATTCGTACTTAACTCCCGTCTCGCACGTCTAGCTTTGTCGAACAAACTCACCCGAATCTGAATATTACCGAGTTCAAAAACGATTGACGCGATCCGATCTCGCGATGAGCAGCCGCCGTCACCTCGCGACATCTCGAAACCGACTTATAATCTAACGCGGAAATGCGACCCTACAATAATAATATGTGAGGTTGACATAATTATAATTCGGTAACTTGAACAGTTATGAAATATGACAGTTCCATTAGTAAAAGTGTTTTCTCCATTCATTGAGAATAAAAGTTTTAAGTAATTTTGCGGGAAAAGTCGCGATATACAATTAAGTTTTTAAAAATAAATTTTGTAGAATCGAATGAATGGAATTTATCAGCTGATGGACATCATACAACGGTATTTAAAACATTTCGGTCAATACAGGAAAGCCATAGGAGTAATTTAAAGGAAGCCGTCGTAGTGACTTGGGCCGCATTATTTATTTCACGAGTGTGACGTTAACGACGAGATCGATTGGGAATACTATGTATCTTGCTAATATTTATTATATTATGATCTGTACGTATCTATACTGAAAAAAGTGATTTTGCAATTGTAGCAAAAATTTTCTAACTACGAAAAATTAACTGAAATAGGTAAATGACTAGCGAGCACTAGGATATCGTATATGTCCTATATCTAATCGATGTAGATGACAGGGATAGAATTTATATGTAAATCATTTGTTAAGTTCAGCACAAAAGTCTTTCTGTGACGTCCAGTCAGATATAGGGTAAGGTTGCCGATATCGCACCGGCTCCTAGATCGCACTACCTCGCCTAAAAAATCAGTTATTTTATTCACACACTTTCTTACGGATTATTTACAAACTACAAGGTATTTCAACGCTGCTGCGTTACATTTGTGACATGAAATGCAGTAGGAGCCTCGTTATTTATGTAAATAAAAAAATCGTGATAGCGTTGCTGTTTTTCAACATATTTCATAGCAGAAATATAAAAAATGTAAGTTAAATAATCTACTTTTCTACAATTTGTCGTGTTTGGAACACTATTAGAATTAGATTAATTGAATTAAAATTTTTTTAACAATCTTGTTTGTAAATTAAATAAATAAAGTTTTACAAAATGCTACTGTTTCCTAAATCGCACCACAATGTAGTGGCCTAAATCGCATCGTGCATATGGCAACACGGGACGTACACTTCCACAATGCATGTCGGTGCGACATAACCATAACCTCTACAATAAGCATGTACGTTTGGCGGACCAAAGATCTTTGAAATCATTTCTTTCAGGTGAGTGAGGTTCACAGATAATTTCTACATATATTTTACTTATATTTTTTACACTTTATTTCTTTTTTTATTATGTAAAAATATATATTATAAATGTATATTGTAATAGAAGTGCGATTTCAACAACCTATGGTGCGATTTAGGCAACGTATTTCCAAAATCGCACTATTTACAAGTATGTAAAAAATCTTCATTTAAAATATTATAATAATAGAAAAAAAACCTGTCACATCTCTTATAAAAATAACCATGATAGACAGAAAAGTTTAGCGACGGGAGTTAAATAAATATATAGATCTTACACCTAGTGCTGTTTTCGTAATCCGCTTAATCTTACTAGCTGTGTATCAAATATTTTGTAACGTTCAACTGTCTTTGCAAGTTTATACCGGCATGGCGCGCGCCGCGCGACGTAGTAGCGCAACGCTCAGTCTATGCTGAAACAAGAAAACAGCGGCTTAATACATAGAAAAGTGTGTGAAACGAGAGTTAAAGTGAAAACATTATATGACTTTATAGAAGATTTGTTAAGAATATGGAATGTGCAAGTGAAAATTTTACGTCTTTAGAAGATTTGTTGAGATTATGGGATCTCGAGCAATATATCTCGGCGTTTAAAAGTAAGTAAAAGACAAACTATTGTTAACTAACAGTCTGTTTTGACCGCGTTCTGATATACCCTGCTAGTATTGTAGTATGTGTAACGTAAACTATAACCTTTCGGTACTGGCAGTGTACATCCGAATGCGGTCTTTGTACATCACGAAAACACCTTCAAGCGTTTTTAGTGAAGGTCAAACGATATTAGCTTTCGTGCACATTTTTAAGCCCATTCTACAATTGCGTAAGTGTAGTTGTAAATAGTTGTAGTTGTAAGAATTGATTAATCACTGTCGAATACGAGAAAAATGTTCAACTGTGATTGGTCAATTCTTACAACTACAATCACTTACAACTACGCTTACGTAATTGTAGAATAGGCTTAACCTGGATGGAAAGTATATGTTACGCCGTTGTTTTTACCGTTACTTTATACAGTGACGGCCGCAGCACAGACTTTTGCATAACGCACAATCCATAGTGCATAAGAGAATCAGCCAATCAAAATACTTCCCTTCTGTGAAGTGAGAGGAAAGGAAGGATTCTGATTTGTTGATTCGTTTATGCATTACGCGTTATGCGTTATGCAAAAGTCTGTGCTGCGGCCTTGACGATTTGGTAACGATGTTTCAATTTTTTTATAACGGTAACGATAATTAACTAAACGCTAAGGTTAGGAAAATCACTTTGGAAAAGTAACTCGTTAGCATTACGTGCTATTTATTGTAACACGTTACAAGCTACGAATTACTTTTTTTCAATAAATAATGTAATAATGATGAATACCTTTTTAAAGTGACTTTTCCAATCCTAGCATTTAGGTTATCATTACCGTCATAAAAATTGTAACGTTACCAAATTGCATTGAAAGATCCATGCAATGAATTTTAGAGTTAACGTTTCTAAGACGTTATTTTTTAATAATGATATAATTTATTAAGAAAGTATCCTTATATACATAAGCTTGAAAAAATTGTCTAATATTCTAGGTAATTGTATAGAGACTAATGATCTTCAGACTCTATTCGAACCTGAATGGAAAGATACATTACAATCTCTTATTCCAGTTGCTGGTCATAGAATAATGTTATCAAGAATGTGAAACAATTCATTGAAGCAGCCAAAAGTGATTCAAATGAGGTAATTAATATTTACAATATGTTAAATTAACACATATTTATTCACTTACCTTAGAATTTATGTTTTAAAACATATAATTTGTATGTCATTTCTTCACTTACTCATAAATTATCATATTTTAACACTAAGAAATGTTGAACATCAATTTAACAAAATAACAATCACATTATGTTATTAATTATACTTGAATAGTTAAAAAATTCAACATAAAATTTTAACAAAGACTTGAGTGGACGTTTTTAATACAAATACGAAATTTTCTTCACTGTATACGTTGTAACATTTTATATTTCATATCAAAAATACTGTTTTAACTATGTATTTGTTACCATCAAAAAGATATAACATATTTTCTCATTGTCAGTATTAAAATTCTTTCACGTATTCCTTTACTTTCAAATTTTTATGTCTTTTTTGTTTTCAGAATAATACTAAGATAATACATAGGAATGTTAGGGATGAGATTACTACTTCTTTTTCACCTAAACTGGTAAAAATCTGACATATATCTGAAAAATTTATTTAATAAATTTACATAAGTTTGCCTATTTCTAAACATTCAATTTATACAGAATACTAGTGATTTGTCATTGCCGGAAAATCTTCCAAAACCACAAAAAATCTTAAAAAATACTTCAAGAAAAAAAAGTATAGATAGCAATGAGTCCAATGATACTTTGTCTAGTAAAAGAAGTGTAGAGAGCAATGAGTCTAATGCGATATTTGGTGAAGTAAGTCATTAATCTCATGAATCTCAATTGTATTTTACACTGTACATTTTTATAAACACGATTGGTTTATTTTTTGAAAACTTTATCCTTTTTTTGCAGCAACTTCGACTTCTTTTGTCTAAATCAGGTACAGGTAGATGTATATTGCAACTGGCAAAGCAAAGATCTTATTTAAAGCATGATAAAGACAGAAACAAATTGACAGACATCATTATTGAAAATAAATTGAGCAAATCTGAAAAGTAAATGTATTTGTTATATATATTTCATATTTTTTACTTATACAATTAGTTTAGTATTTCTTTAATTATTTGAAATTAGATCTATTTTTAAAAATATTATTTCTTTATCTGTGTAGGATTTCAAATGCATATTTTATTGAACTTGTACGAGCCATACAATATATATTTCCTGAAGAAGATAGTGTAAGACTAAATTTTTAGCAGGTTTTTATTGCTAATGTGTAAGCTTATGTGAATTTTGCATAAACGCTGATTTTTTAGCAGGAAATATATTTTATTCCATATAAAAACTGTGATGGAAGGAAACTTTTGGCCAAAGGGAAATTAATATCAAAGTACTACTCTATTCGAAAGGAATTCAAAGCCCTTGGTGTTATTCAAACAAAAATTCAATCTGAATCTGATGATTCTGGAGATGATTCTAAATGTTAGTTGCTTCTATTTGCATTTCCTTCTTTTGGTGTGGATATTCACGAAATGAGCATAAACGTTCTAACTTTTGTTTCTATTTTTGTAATTTATTTAACAATTCTATTTTTTTTCAGTCTAATTTTGTGATTTATTTTATGTTTTCTTTTATTATCAGTAAATGAAAATCTACAGGCTAAACTTAAGTTTCTTGAAGAAAATATAGAGCCCTGGCCCACAGTAGTAGAGTATTGGACTGACACTTCTAAACACAGAATTACAGAATTGCATGAAAAATCTCGAGTTGTGAACAGAAATAAAGGAAGTAATAAAGGAAAAGCCAGTGTTAAAGGAAAGTTCAAAAGCGTAATTCCAGAAAAAATACAAACAAGATAAGAAAAAAAAGAATTGGAAAATGTTTCTACTTACATGAATAAATATGAAGCTCTTAGACAAAAAATGGATACATTTTGGTTAATATTATGAATATTATCTATTACTCTAGATTTTATCATGAAAATTGGTATTTCCATATAGACATAACATTTTTTTTATATTTTAGTTTCAAATAGATTTTGATTTGTCATATCCTGAACAAAAACTTAAAGCCTATAGTTGTTTTGGGAATTTTTGTGATCATATTGTACAAGCTCTCAACGATGAAGAAAGTAAATGTGAGGCTTTGAAAGATAATTTGCTTTTATTGGAAGATGAGATTTCAGAAGATAATATTGGAAAAATATCTTTACTTCTAAAAAAAACACATTATGTTGAGCAAGTTGAGATTGTTTATTATATTATCAATAATTACATTTTTCTTACATTTCAATAGAAACCAAGAATTTGGTGGTATTATTATCATTATGCTATTTAGATACTGTTGTAACCGTTGTCCGCCAACCTGCCAATAACAAGACGTAGAGACCACCTCTTACAGAAATTCAGGAAGGAGTAATTTCACATGTTACGATGAGTGTTTATATTATAAAAGATATATTATGCTCTCATTAATGTTTTGTACGTTTCATCAAAATGTATTTGTAGAAGTCAATTTTATTTTATTGAATTTTAATTATTTAATTATTTGTTGATTTTATTTCTGTAGTGTATGATTTTATTTCTATTTTGTTTGTAGAATGTTGCAAAACTTCAATCGTTTGTGGAAGAAAGACCAAAAAAATTGACTAATTGGGGCCTTACTGTGCAACCGTATGTTCTTGCCTGTGGATCATCTGTGGAAGATATAGATGCATATTACGTAATTGTAGATACGGAGACCAAATTTATTACTCACAAGTAAACCTTAAGAAATGTCAGACGCCGATTTTTCTCAAAATTTTTACAGATGTTTTTTATGACAAAATAATAAGAAATCTGTCATTAATTTTAGCCCAAATTGCGTGTGTCTGTTAAAAAAAATTTTTTGTTATTCTTTACAATTACTCGATTTTTATATGTTTAAAGCAATATTTCTGACAAATGAATTTGTACCCGATTTTTTGAAGCTCGATACGCATATAGAACACCAAAATAATAACAATAATTATTAATAGTAAAGAAACGATATCTCTTGAAAAAACTTTTTACAGAAATAGAGCTGGGTGCTCATCTGGATTAACCTCACGGTATCCTAATTCAAAAATTCACTAACTAAATCGCTATTACGCAACAAAAAAAAATCTAGTTTACCCCTTTATTTTATTATTTTCTTGATTTTCTTTATTTTTTATATATTATTATAATTCTACGTATTATAATATTATATATATTATTATATATAATATCCTTGTTTTTTTTAATATTTTGTGAACCTCTTTTATATATTTGTATATATTTTTTATATTTTTGATCATTTTTTTTTATAAACGCACGAATGTTTAAGAAAATGTATTAACTTCGTATTTGCGAAAATATGTCGAATAACATATTATTGAACAATTGTTTGACAATATATTATTCGACATATTTTCGCAAATACGAAGTTAATACATTTTCTTAAACATTCGTGCGTTTATAAAAAAAAATGACCAAAAATATAAAAAATATATACAAATATATAAAAGAGGTTCACAAAATATTAAAAAAAACAAGGATATTATATATAATAATATATATAATATTATAATACGTAGAATTACAATAATATATAAAAAATAAAGAAAATCAAGAAAATAATAAATAAGTAAAGGGGCAAACTAGATTATTTTTTTTGTTGCGTAATAGCGATTTAGTTAGTGATTTTTTGAATTAGGATACCGTGAAGTTAATCCAGATGAGCACCCAGCTCTATTTCTGTAAAAAGTTTTTTCAAGAGAAATTGTTTCTTTACTATTAATAATTATTGTTATTATTTTAGTGTTCTATATGCGTATCGAGCTTCAAAAAATCGGGTTCATTTGTTAGAAATATTGCTTTAAACATATAAAAATTGAGTAATTGTAAAAAATAACAAAAAATTTTTTTTTAACAGACGCACGCATTTGGGCTAAAATTAATTACAGATTTCTTGTTATTTTGTCATAAGAAACAACTGTAAAAATTTTGAGAAAAATCGGCGTCTGACATTTCTTAAGGTTTACTTGTCAGTCTTCAGTAAGAGTTTTGAATCTATGTTTTAAAGTTATTCATGCAGCTCATCTTGAATACTCTGCAGAGAGTTATCGCTTATGGAGACTTATTCAGAAAGAACTGTATGAGCTAACAACTGTATTTGACGAGTGGAAATGTGATGCTCAGCTTCCAAAATTATTTCAGAAATTGTCTCGTAAATAGGGTATACTATTTTATTATCGAATTTTGAGTGCTCTATTTTTTGTTTTCATTGAAACATGTCAGCATTTTTAAGTTTTTCTTTTTTTTTTACACTAAAATACTTATACTAAAATATTCTCGTACTTATTTATATACTATCATACTCTGTATAAGAGTATTCTAATTTTAAGACAAAAGTTTACTTCTACTTAGACTTCGTATTGCTATCAATCTAATTGAATTCTTTAAAAGTTACTTAAAAAAAAAATATATATATATCTAGTATTGTGATTAATGTAGTAGATTATCTGAAAAAAATTTATGTTTTATTATTATAAAGTATTGAATTATATAATCAATCAAAATGCCGTCCTGTTTCATATGTGGAATTGAATTATATACCATTAATCAATTACATAGGCATTTCAAACTTATTCATAAGCTCGATGATAATCATAACGTCTTCAAATGTGCTGAAGTTGCATGTTATCAACAATGTTCTAATTGGACTGTTTTTAGACGTTATTTAAATAAGTTCCACATTTTCGCTACTCAGAATTCTTCTGTCCCTCTTGAAGTTATTTCGTCATCTTTCCCTTTATCAAATGATGAAAGTGTTCATAAAATACCATTTAATTATTCTAATGTTCCATTTTATGATAATTCGTATGTTAGTAACGAGTTCAATAAAGATGAAAATTTTTCTTTGTCTACGCACGATTTCCATAGTAAATTCCCAATTAATCAATTTTTTTTTAAAGATGTAATCAGAACTCATGTTTCCACGCTAATAGGTAAACTCAACAGTCAACCTAGTTCCCGTAAAATGGTTCAAAATTATATAGAGGATACCACGGATTTTTTATGTACTGTTGTGTCACTGCTATGTACTGATATCACAACTATACTTCATGACCAGAATGTTAACTCAAACATTGTTGATAAAATTTGTTCTAAGCTCGGAGTATTAAAAAATCCATTTGAAGGTTTACATTCAGAGTACCTACGGTTAAAATTTTTGAAAAAATTAGGATTTTATACTGCACCCAAAGAGTATATAATTGCTTCTGATATGTTTACCAAAAAAGTGAATGGCAAGGTACTTATTAACACTGACAATGTTAAAGGGCAATATATACCTTTAAGAAAGTTTCTGAAAATATTTTTAGAACTACCAAATGTATTGAATGTGATCATGAATGCTCTACGAAAATCTTCGTGTGAAGATTTATTACTGACTATATTTATGGATCTCACTGGCAGAAGAAAAAGATTTTATTTGACGAAAAGCTTGTGATTCCCCTGTTTATATTTTATGATGATTTTGAAGTCGATAAAGAAATTAGTCCTCATAGTGCCAAACTTGGTGCTGTCTATATAAAAATAGCATGTCTTCCTTCGGAATTTCAGGGCTCTTTAAATAATATATTTTTAGCTTTACTTTTTACACAGCTGATCGTATTAATTATGGAAATAAACGAATATTCAACATCTTAATTACAGAATTAAATTTCCTACTTGACAATTGAAATTACTGTTAATGATGTTGTGCACACAGTCTATTTTGCTGTAGCTCTTTTTATTGCTGATAATTTCGCTGTCCATTCAATTCTTGGTTTTGCAGAGGGCTTTAGTGCTAATTTTCCATGCCGTTTTTGTCGTGCTCACAAATCTGTAATTCATACCCAAACAGAGGAGGATTCAAGTTTATTTAGAGAAAAAAAACAACATATTATAGACTGTAAAACTGACAATGTTTCTTTAACCGGAGTTAATGGAGAGTCTGTGCTAAATGCTCTTCATACTTTTGAAGTAACTGACAATCCAAGTGTCGACATCATGCATGATGTTTTCGAAGGTGCTTGTGTTTATGACATGGGCCATATTTTATATCACATCATTTTTGTCAACAATTATTTTACTGTCGAAATACTTAACTTTCGACTTACCACATTTAATTACGATAAAATTATAATTAACAAACCCAGTGAATTTAAAGAAAAAGCTTTTCGTAATAGATCAGTGAAAATGACTGCCAGTGAAATGCGTACTTTTGTTCGTATTTTTGCTGTACTTGTTGGTGATCTTATTCCTGAAAACAATTTGATATGGCAATTTTATTTAATTTTGCGTCATATTGTTGATATTATTTTGTGTAGGTAAGTGCAGAAAGAGATTATTAAGATATTGAAAGACAAAATCGCAGAACATCATCATTTGTATGTTAATCTTTTCCATGATACATTGAAACCTAAACACCATCATATGATTCATTATCCATCAGTTATGTCACAATGTGGTGCTATTGTTAATTTGGCATGTGATCGATTCGAAGCAAATCACCAACCAGCTGTCCAAAATGCTAAGGCTACTCGTTCTAGAAATAATATAGCCTACACTTTAGCTGTAAACAACAACTTTGTGCCTATCGATTTATGATTCAGAAAAATCTTGATACTATGTTAGAAGTAGGGTCTGAGGAAAAATCAAATTATTACAACACAATATATCTTCCGGAAAATTTTAGTAATGGTAACTTTATGCAACATGTGTCTGTTACATTTAAAGGAACTTTATATCATACGGGAATGTGCGTAGCAATAGGAGTAGATGATGATGGTGGGCCTGAATTTGGTATCATTTCTTCTATTTTAGTAAATCTTGATGGTAATATTTGTTTCATATGTAGTGTCCTTTCGTGTATAATGTATAGTGAACATTATCATGCTTACAATGTTACTAATACTACCAAAACAATATCAATTATAATAACTGATTTATTAGATTATTTGCTTTTGTTATTTTGTCGATGTTGTGATGAAAAGCAATACGTTACCCTGCATCACTTACTTTAATATATAAATAACAAATGTATACAGCATTGAAAAAGATACTAAAAATTTCGATGCTCTGTTCTCATAATATTATTTTCCCTTTATTATTATAATATTAATTAATGTAATAGTTATTACTAATTGTAATATGTAATAGTATAATTACTAATAGTATATATATATGTAATTACTATTATTTAGTGATTTGAATTGCTAAACTGTAATTAACGAAATAAATAAATAAACTTTGTTTTTGATAACGCAATACATTAATTATTTCTCAATATTTTTCCTTTCCATATCTTAAACCTGCTATATTTGAGCTAAATAAGTTAGCTGTGACACCTAGAACAGAATGTTCGACTGTCTTAGTGTTACAGCCATATATTCTAACTATATTTCTCACGAAAACCGTTTTAGTTGAACCCAGTGATGAGAATTCCGGGCCGTTTGCAGCACGGTTACTAGCATGAAGAGAGCATAGACGGACACATAACGCATGCGCAAGTGTACACGGATATGAACTTATCGTACTGTACCTTCATATGCCCTCTTCATGCTAGTAACCATGCTGCAAGCGGCCCGGAATTCGCATCACTGGTTGAACCTCCTATTCTCATTTTTATCAAACGTAATGATTCATGTTTAGTTACGAGAGCTATTTTTTCTTGCACATATTGTTAGAATATTGCTGCAATAAAATTTAGGTATGATAGACAATTTTCTAACAGATACAAAAATCAGCGATATATTTTAGGTATAATACTTAGAATTTTAGCTGAAATAGCGAAACACTTCCCTGAGTGCTATAACAATATATTTTTCACGTATTATTTACTCATATTAATTTTATTTGTATTATATATTATTTAAGGTTTGAATCCTATAAGTTCCTATATGTATATAAAGTAAAAGATAATAATTACAATCTTACTACATATATTACAAATATTATATGAGGTACATTTTTCATGTAATGCGTTTATTGCATTTAGTGCACTGAATTCAACCTGCGCACTTTGTATCCTTTGAACATAAATTCCGCTTGCTAAAAATGTCGTACATCTCAAACAGGTGGGATATACAGGACAACTAACTAAATAATGGATATAAGAGCAAAGCAGTTTTGCCATGCAACATACTTTACAATTCTTCTACATTTATGTATTACAAAATTACCACTAAACTTTTACACGCCCTACAGTAACCATTTTATGCAGATTATCCAAGTAGCACAGCGCTTGTAAAGCGTTAAAAAAGCAATTATATGCGCTTTTTTAGCGATTTGTTAACACTTTGTAAGCGCTGTGTATAATTTATTTGGGTATAATTTATGGCGCTTATTACAGTGATAAATCGATTCAACTCACAATTTCATTAATATTAACAGTAAGAAACTGAAATCATAACACAATACTAAAATAACATAAAGGCATATAACAAAGCAGTTGCGGGAAAATTACCTCCACTGCTTCTATTTTTCTTGACTTCTACAGTATAAATCCCTGCAAGGTGTATTTGCCGGAATTACCATAATACGTTAATATTCAATATATTTAACGTGGAACATTTAACATGAAATACATAAGAATATATTAATATATAGGGTGATTCAGAAAAACCCCGTGTCCTTGCACAGACGTATTCCTGGCTGAATTCTAAGATGATATTTCCTTTACGAAAATTTTATCCGACGCTTAATTTTTAAGCTATTAAACGATAAAGTTAGCGAATCACAGATCGCGTATAGAAGGTAAGCAGGGGTGGCGCCCGAGCGTACTCACCATCTGACGCGAGCAACCACAAAAGGCACTCGTTGTCATCAGCTGTCTAAGGACATAGAGTTATTCCGTCTCACATAATAAACGCCCACACACGCGCTCACACACACAAACACACACACACACACACACTCTCTCTCTCTCCCTCTCTCTCTCTCTCTCTCTCTCTCTCTCTGTCACTTATCTCGCAGAAATTCGCTGTCTTCATACCGTCGTTACTTGAAGGATAAATTTCGTCCGAGTTGAAATTTTGCTTATACTTTGAATCATAATTTTAGGACGTATGTAAACTCTAAAGATTTATAATTAGAACGTATGTAGACTCTAGATTTAAAATAGGTTCTAATCTAATAAATTGAGTTCTTACGTTGAGCCTGTAAATGGCAGTTATTGGAAAATTTATTATTTTTAGGTTCAAATGAAGTTTTCTGAATAGAAGCTGTAGATTAAGTAATATTAAAAGAGGTCCTATTTGACTGTTTAAGTATCAAAATAAGTTTATAAGGTTTAATTGAAGTTGGAAGAGTTTCAAAGTAAGATTAAAATTTCGATTCGCGTCTGTGAAAAAACAATACGAAGACACTTCACGTTCCCGTGTAACAAATTTCGATAAAA
>NW_017295573.1:48251-49163 GCF_001594075.2 Trachymyrmex cornetzi
TAAATATTACATGAAAAGGAAATTCTGGATCTTCGTCAGCTCTTCTGAGGAAATCCTCGCAAAATATTTTCCTCCGAGGATAGTCTTCTTCTCGTAGATGTTGCACGCTAGTGTAATGGTAGGCGTGCAATTTTTCTTCTTTCAAAATTCGTTGTACGGTCGAATACGATAATCCGTGCTGTCAAACAATATCTCGAATACCGGTTTCCGGTTCTTGCTCAACGGTACGAAGAACTGTTTCCATATTTCGTATGTTTCTTGCGTAACGCTGCGTACCGGCGTCCTTCTTCTTTGGCAGGACGCTTCCGGTTTCGTACAATCTTTCCGCTGCTTCGAGTATAACGCTGGCATGTGGATGTCTTGCTCTGTTCGGATACAGCTCGACGTATCTTCTTGCAGCAACGTATTGTTGTCCATGACACTCACCGAGTGCCATGAGCATATCATAATACTCTTCGTTACTGTACGCTGCCATTTCTTGATCCTTCGATTCTACGATGCTCGAGGGATTATTGATTTTCGGATAGATCGGTCCTCCGTATTTATCCGACCTTCGCGGGGGGTCGCGCCATCCGACCCCGTCCCCCGCGACCAATCCGCGTCGCGGTGCATGGTGTGACCCCCCGCGAAGGTCGAATAAGCAGCGTTACGCAAGAAACGTACGAAATATGGAAACAATTCTTCGTACCGTTGTGCAAGAACCGGAAACCAGTATTCGAGATATTGTTTGACAGCACGAATTATCGTATTCGACCGTACAACGAATTTTGAAAGAAGAAAAATTGCACGCCTACCATTACACTAGCGTGCAACATCTACGAGAAGAAGACTATCCTCGGAGGAAAATATTTTGCGAGGATTTCCTCAGAAGAGCTGACGAAGATCCAGAATTTCCTTTTCATGTAATATTTA